>NC_134708.1:96895822-97178322 GCF_043290135.1 Rhipicephalus microplus
CGGAAAGATCCCATGTACGGCATAGGTTGGCAAAATAAATGGAACTTACTCAGACTAACTCAATAACCATATATAAAAATATTTTGCTTTGGACTCACTCGGACTAAAAATGAGCAATATTCGACGTGGTCCGGCTCATACAATAAACGTTGAAGGAGCACCATTAAAAAACACATGTGAAAGAATTGGAATTGGCAAGCGACCTATATATATATATATATATATATATATATATATATATATATATATATATATATATATAGTTTTCCAACATAGCCCCGCCGCGGTGGTCTAGTGACTAAGGTACTCGGCTGTTGACCCGCAGGGCGCGGGTTCGAATCCCAGCTGCGGTGCCTGCATTTCCGATGGAGGCGGAAATGTTGTAGGCCCGTGTGCTCAGATTTGGGTGCACGTTAAAGAACCCCAGGTGGTCGAAATTTCCGGAGCCCTCCACTACGGCGTCTCTCATAATCATATGGTGGCTTTGGGACGTTAAACCCCACATATCAATCAATCTTTCAACATACAAAAACAAGTGATTTCCCGTGCCTCTACATATTAATATTAAAGAGTGCGCACTGATAGCACTATATACAATGAGTACCACATGAATTGGCTGCTGTAAATACCTGTGCTATTTTGAAATTTGGTGATACTATGCTGGTCAATACATTCGCCTACGCTTGTAATTTGGTCACTGTGAATGGTTCAATATGAAATTTTTGCAGCATAAAATCTGAGAACCATGGCTTGACAGGGTCGCGTTCTTTAAAAAGTCTGTTACCTGTCCCGAGTTTCAAATCAGGTAAGGTGCATTCATGGTTCATCATTCATCAAGTCTTCCTGCAAAACACTGCAAGAAAAACTTGTCTTGATTGTATGCTCTGGTGTTAGTGCACATGTACGTGTTATCCTACATAAGCTGAGTCTTTCGACAATACCTCATCAGTTGCAATACAACGCCTGTGTTTGCGTCTTTTTAGGCGGGCATGATTGTGTTGTATTGTATGCTGCTTCCTCAAAAATAAAATAATGACTAGGTCGTTAGCTACCTGGTGCAAAAAAAACAAACAAACCAAGATGCAACATTTTTTTCGTCAGTACTCCTCCCCCCCCCCCCCCACACGCACACCAAAGCTATAAGCGTCCAAGAAGGAATAGGGGCTGTTTATGGTTGCGCACCTGTCATTCTTTCTCTAAATGTTTCAGTGTGAGGGGGTTTGTCGGAGCAGCGAGGATATAACGTACGACTGGAATCAAAGGTTAACGGTCGACATAAGTCTGCCTGTTTTGGATAGAAACTGAAGGAATGAGAACTCCAAGTAAAATATATTTAGGTAAAAAAAAAAACCCGATGTTTCGAAGCTGGTCCGGCTTCTTTCTCAGGGGTGAGAGATTGGCTTCAAAACGTCGGGTTTTTTTTTATATATTTTAGCTGGAGTTTTCTCGTTACTTCAATGTACGACTAGAAGTGGGGATGGTTTAAAAAAAAAGGGTTTCCCCACTGGCTTTCGCAATAACCCATTAGGCAAAGTATCTTCTCTTTCCATCTTGCTGTGTAATCTCCTCGCCTTCTCATGACTCTCAGCTAAGCTTTGTTTTGTGCTTAGCAGCTCAGGGTGAGGTGAGTTTCCGCGAACCTTACCTGCCTTACAAACCAGTTAAGGCAAGCAAGCTTCCCCTGAATGGATGAGTCTGTGGTCGAAGAAAAGGAAAGAGACACTATCTTTTCTTGCGAAAGCACTGCTCAGCGCCTTGGAGGGAGGTGGGGGGAAGAGAAAAGAATTTAGAAGTATTTAGGAGGAGAACATTTGGAAGAACGTGACGGCCATGGCTGCTAGAGCAGAAAGAGATTAGGGGCCGTCTGCAGGGCAGTCCGAGTCTTTCTCGGTCTTTTCTCGGTCTTTTTCATGTTTCTCGTCTTTTCATTTTTTTCTCGGTCAATTATTTCTCGGTCTTTTCATGTTTTTTCTGTAGTCCAATCTACAAACGTTCGTATTAAACGAGCATGACGGTACGAAGGCATGGAATTGGGTTCTGCAGCATGTTGTGACACATGTGCCACTCCAGGTCACCTTTATTACATGACATTGGAATCCACACTGAGTTGATCTAGGATTATGTACCTAATCAACGGAGAATAAGAGTTAAGCTCCAGATTCATTATTAATGTGACTTCAAAGACGAGAAAACAGCGCGATTCGGGAGCAATCGAGCGTTCGTTCTCTCTTTCTATTTCGTTGAACTGCTTGTGCCCTGAGTTGCCACTTCAATTTCTTTTTGAATATACGTGGCCATCTGGAAAATTGTGAGCGCCAAACAAGGCGCTAACAAGAATGAGAGAGACAGGACGGTTGCTTGTGAACGTCGTGTGGAAGCATTAGTTAGCGCTCGAAATTTCCCGATAGCAATGCGCCATCTGGCTGGATTTCAAGTTTTGTTAAAAAGTGACGATGGCACAGACCATACGCTTTTTTCATGTCATTTACTACCATTTAAACATCGGTGGCGTAATTTAGGGTACCATGAAAATTGTCGCGGTCATATTTCAAGAAGGAAGGAGGCAGAAACGCACCGTTCATGCCATAAGTGATCCTTCATCACACGCGGAAATAAATTTATTCAAGCTGTAACATGGTTGAAGAATTCTGTTACTTCTCGGCAATCAGAGAGGCTTTTAATTCTCGAGTCTCTTTATGAGGTATAGCTGCCATCTTTTTCCAACAGGCCTGCAGTTTTGTTGTACCGACATAGCAACGCCCAAGTTTTTGAAGATTTTTTTTTCATTCCCATTCAGAAAAGATTTCATTCATAGTCATTTTTGAAGCGCGTAAGAACTTCCTGTCGTTCGTCACCCGTCGTTGCGTTCGTCCAGTACACACTGCAAAAGGCTTAATGGCAAAGTCGTTTTCCATGTTCAAGTTCCTCGTACCCATCCTTTCGCGCTCTTTGTGCACTTCAAGGAATGCAGAAAAACTACAAAACAACGCAAAGAGCTCTACACCGTGCCGTCGGGACTGGTATGCATGGCGCAAACGTGTTGCGAGTGGTCTCGCGGTGTTCTGCCATTGCACTCCGTTCGCTCTTCCCAGAGCTCAAGTTTGGTCGACACGCGGCGTCGTTGCGGCGCCATTGGTGTCGTGTTTCCCGTGTCTTTTCTTATACACAGTGTTCTGCGAATAAATGCCTCTGTTTAGCCGCTGGTGCGAAGGTCACAGTTTACGTTTTTCCTTCTTTTCTTCCGCAGCTGTGGTGACAATTGGTGGTTAGATTATCGGTTATTTCTTTATTTATTTTAATTTTCTCGTTTAGCTAGTTTTCTGTATTCTTGCCCAAGAAAGGTGATTCAGAACATTTTTTTTTCACGTGGGAATGACCATAGGTATGTGCGTATGTGGTTGCAGCTCCACATTTCCAAGTCGTAATGCCTCTGACACACGGGCACCCTGAAGTCCTTTAGACGAGGGGACATCTTTTGGAAAGGCGTTAGGGCACAGTGACACACCACAAAGGAGTAGCTCCTTTCCGGCGAAGGTCCTTTTCGCAAAAGCAGATCCCGCATCTACTTTTCTGGCAGGAAGGGAGTACTCTCGCATAGAGTGTGCATAATTTATCAATAGAAGAAAACGTGTCGCAACACTGCGGTGCCCTGTCAGTATTTTTTTGCGCTGAGAAAATGTTTTCATTTTCAGCAGCAGTGCGATTTGTTCCAAAGTGAAGGCCTATAGTCTGTCCATACTCTCAAACGCCCGCATTACGTCACTAGCGCGATCACGTTAGGGTTGGCAGCGGCAGTTGCTGTGTCGGGCTCACTCGAAAACACTGCTTAAAGTGGCCGTCGCCTAATAACGGCAATGTGTCTTCGAACCAGCTTTCGTTGCGCACATAGGCCCAACTTTCGCTGTTGATGGCTCGAGGGTACAGTGCGGAAGCAGTCAAAATGAAGCCGTTCATGACGAGTCTTTGTTTGAGGCTCACCACTCTTGCCTTCGCCGCGTTTAGCTCATCTTCGATGGAGCCGAGGGGGACAAGAGTCAGGCCCACCTCAACGGTTGCTTTATCTCTGTCTCTGCGCTGAGACATCGCAGGACCACGATGAAACGCGGCACGCCGTCACTGACCCAGCTAGACGCAGCCATGTAAAAAGCACTACAAAAAACAAAACAGCAAAACACTGACTGTTCATAGTTGCCAGACGAACTTAAGTTGCTGCTAAAAACGCAAAAAAAGCGAAAGAAAATGACAGGTATGTGCATTATAAGCCACCAGACAATTAAAAAAAACGGTTTTATGCTGCGGCGTCGCTGAATGTGACGTAAACATGCAAATTCTTTTTAATATTTCCAATCTTGCTGCTTCCCCAAACAGCGCCATTTTTTCTGCAGCGTTCTTCTGAGGCACCACCTAAAGCAGTAGTCCGGTGCCGTGTGCCATCAGCGCCAACCCTTTCTGCAAATGGTCTCCTTAGGCGACAAAAGGGGTTTACTTCAAAGTACTTTACCTTTGCCCGTGTGTCACGGGTATTATAAGACTCGGACTGCCCTGCAGACGGCCCCTAATCTCTTTCTGCTCTAGCAGCCATGGCCGTCACGTTCTTCCAAATGTTCTCCTCCTAAATACTTCTAAATTCTTTTCTCTTCCCCCCACCTCCCTCCAAGGCGCTGAGCAGTGCTTTCGCAAGAAAAGATAGTGTCTCTTTCCTTTTCTTCGACCACAGACTCATCCATTCAGGGGAAGCTTGCTTGCCTTAACTGGTTTGTAAGGCAGGTAAGGTTCGCGGAAACTCACCTCACCCTGAGCTGCTAAGCACAAAACAAAGCTTAGCTGAGAGTCATGAGAAGGCGAGGAGATTACACAGCAAGATGGAAAGAGAAGATACTTTGCCTAATGGGTTATTGCGAAAGCCAGTGGGGAAACCCTTTTTTTTTAAACCATCCCCACTTCTAGTCGTACATTGAAGTAACGAGAAAACTCCAGCTAAAATATATAAAAAAAAACCCGACGTTTTGAAGCCAATCTCTCACCCCTGAGAAAGAAGCCGGACCAGCTTCGAAACATCGGGTTTTTTTTTTTTACCTAAATATATTTTACTTGGAGTTCTCATTCCTTCAGTTTCTATCCAAAACAGGCAGACTTATGTCGACCGTTAACCTTTGATTCCAGTCGTACGTTATATCCTCGCTGCTCCGACAAACCCCCTCACACTGAAACATTTAGAGAAAGAATGACAGGTGCGCAACCATAAACAGCCCCTATTCCTTCTTGGACGCTTATAGCTTTGGTGTGCGTGTGGGGGGGGGGGGGGGGAGGAGTACTGACGAAAAAAATGTTGCATCTTGGTTTGTTTGTTTTTTTTGCACCAGGTAGCTAACGACCTAGTCATTATTTTATTTTTGAGGAAGCAGCATACAATACAACACAATCATGCCCGCCTAAAAAGACGCAAACACAGGCGTT
Source organism: Rhipicephalus microplus (assembly GCF_043290135.1). Classification (NCBI taxonomy): domain Eukaryota; kingdom Metazoa; phylum Arthropoda; class Arachnida; order Ixodida; family Ixodidae; genus Rhipicephalus; species Rhipicephalus microplus. The sequence continues at coordinate 96,901,280 of NC_134708.1, forward strand.
GTATTGCAACTGATGAGGTATTGTCGAAAGACTCAGCTTATGTAGGATAACACGTACATGTGCACTAACACCAGAGCATACAATCAAGACAAGTTTTTCTTGCAGTGTTTTGCAGGAAGACTTGATGAATGATGAACCATGAATGCACCTTACCTGATTTGAAACTCGGGACAGGTAACAGACTTTTTAAAGAACGCGACCCTGTCAAGCCATGGTTCTCAGATTTTATGCTGCAAAAATTTCATATTGAACCATTCACAGTGACCAAATTACAAGCGTAGGCGAATGTATTGACCAGCATAGTATCACCAAATTTCAAAATAGCACAGGTATTTACAGCAGCCAATTCATGTGGTACTCATTGTATATAGTGCTATCAGTGCGCACTCTTTAATATTAATATGTAGAGGCACGGGAAATCACTTGTTTTTGTATGTTGAAAGATTGATTGATATGTGGGGTTTAACGTCCCAAAGCCACCATATGATTATGAGAGACGCCGTAGTGGAGGGCTCCGGAAATTTCGACCACCTGGGGTTCTTTAACGTGCACCCAAATCTGAGCACACGGGCCTACAACATTTCCGCCTCCATCGGAAATGCAGGCACCGCAGCTGGGATTCGAACCCGCGCCCTGCGGGTCAACAGCCGAGTACCTTAGTCACTAGACCACCGCGGCGGGGCTATGTTGGAAAACTATATATATATATATATATATATATATATATATATATATATATATATATATATATATATATATATATATATATATATAGGTCGCTTGGCAATTCCAATTCTTTCACATGTGTTTTTTAATGGTCCTCCTTCAACGTTTATTGTATGAGCCGGACCACGTCGAATATTGCTCATTTTTAGTCCGAGTGAGTCCAAAGCAAAATATTTTTATATATGGTTATTGAGTTAGTCTGAGTAAGTTCCATTTATTTTGCCAACCTATGCCGTACATGGGATCTTTCCGTATTCCGCAGGGTGTAGTCTGAGTGTTGTTTGCGAAATTTACTATAACCTTGCTCGTTTGAAAGGCGAATTTGGTTTTCATGTTAAGCAAAATCGTTTGTTCCAGGTTTAAAAGCTGAACAATATTGCTGCTATTTTTCTGTCATACAAGCATCCAGAAATCTTGCCGAAATGATCTGTTTGCGTTCTTTTTGCAAAATCGCTTGATGCTGCTCTGGGCAACCCGGACAATGACGACGTTTCAATTTTTCGACAACGAATTGCACACAAGCTGTTTGCGATAAACAAGAAATCACTCTGATGTGCGATTGGAGGTAGAAAATATATAGTTTGCTATTTGTATGAAGGCTTGAGATAAATGTAAAGGGACAACTGCAAATGAGGGTGAAAGAGTGTGCTGGCGTAACCTCTAATTTAGGTAGGTACCTCATCTTCCAGTATAGCTAGTTGGCGCAGACAGTTTGATATTTCGGCGTTTCGGTAGTTAGGTGTTTTGAATTTTTGACTTGGTGCAGAAGACTAAGGCGCAAAAAACATATTGTGAACCGGGAAGAGCAGAAGAGAAGAAAGAACAGCGCCATTGACATTTTACACTTTCGGGGTCTTGTATAATCCGCTTTTTTGATTTTTCGGTGTTCTAAATTTCGGCATTCTAATAGTTCGTCCTTTTGATTTTCGGCGTTTCGAGTGCCACATTATCATAGCTTTAGTCAACAAAAAAATACGAACCCTACCCGGGTGCACTTAAACCACGTGCACCTCTCCGCTTACCGGGAAGTGATACCAACCTGTACAACAAAAGCAAAAATTCCATGAAAATAAAAAAAAAGTGTTACATGGCAGAGAAGCCACAGTTATTGAACTAACTCAATAGTATTTGAGTGACCATGTTTAACTACCCAGTAATCATGTGTTGGTTTATAATTGCAACTTATCCGTCGCGAAGCATACCTTTTTTATTTTCGTGGATTCTTTGCTTGATCGTTGTGCTCTATCAATTCATAAATTTTCGGGTGTAATTAGCGAGGTGCTTTACTCGTCGTTATCCTTTCACAGTGTTACGAGAGGTCCACGTGGTGCACTCTAAGGTATTGGAATTCCTCGTTGACTAAAGCTAATACTTGCGCGGAAATAATTTGAATAAGTACTTAGAGAGCTGGATATGCTGTCTAGATGTTTCTCGCGTCCACTCATCTTGTACTTAATGCTAGGATTGCACTTAATGCTAGGAACCACCACAACCAACCACCCTAATACAAACACATGCGAGTACTGAGATCAGTAGAACGCCAATTTAAAATTGTCTAGCTGACTAAAAACAAAAAAAGCTTTTTTGAAAAAAAAAACTTACAGTCGGTACACAGGGCAGGCTGCTAGCAAATGCGCTCTGGACACATCAATGGTAAATTTAGAACCTAATGCGGCGCGTCATTGGCTCAACATCATTCTGCAGAACACCACAGTCTAGATGCTGATGGTCTACAAGTCATTCAATTAGCAGAAGTGGTCTCTTACAACGTGCTTTATTTTTCCAACTGCGTCATGCGTATAGTCATCTATGCAGCCCCCTAGAATAGGTTTAATTGAAGGACTCATTGAAGAAGAGATACAAGCTAGCTAGTTTTCTTTTTGTACCAGCACCAAAAAGCACATCGGCACTACTGCTGCGTGCTCCACATAGCACCACTCAGTGAATAGACAAACGCCATGATGAAAAATAGCAATGAGCAATGTGCATGGTTAAACCCACCAACCTCAAGACTAGAGGGTTTCGTTACACCGGCCGTACAGACAACAGCATAAAGGCTTTTACTTGTCATCTTCGTGTTCGCGATGGTCAAGAGTTGTAGTGTGCAACATTTGTGCACCGGGCCCCAGTGCATAAACCGGGTTTTCAGCAAAAATATGTTGCTTCTTTTAATCAAAATATGCCAGAGAGAAAATGTCTGGTGATCGAATGCTTGGTAGTCTGTAGGAAGTCCTGTCACAGCGTTGATACGGCTTATTGTACACCATTCTATAGAAGCGGCAGTGGGGCTTAACATTCATGAACCATGGAAAAGCACGGACAGAGAACAAGTACTCCCACGTGCGTGCTTAGTTTTAAAAAAAAATGTCGGAGCGATTTCCTTTTTCTTGGCGCATCATTCAGGAGTATCATTTCCAGAAATCATGCGCGGCGAATAAATATATGTAGTACTTTAACCCAAATATATGCGACTAACAACCGCCTCATGCTTCAGCTATATAATGAAAATATACTAGAATTCCAAGACCAATAAAAGAAGCTATGGCATCCCCTGCACGCCTTTTTATAGCAGATGCACGTTACGTACGTTATTGCGACCACTAACAATTCCCTCTTGGAGTGAAACTGCGCGTGCTTGTGTGCGTGTGTCTGTAGAAGATGTTAAGATCGGCCTCCCTGGCTGGGCGCCGCTTGGACGCGGGGGATGATTGCAGCTAAGCCTACCCTAATTTCTTCCAGGTCAACGCTCTCGAGGTGCGCCAAGACGGTCATACTTCAAATTCTTCAACACAAAACGACAGTCATACTTCGAATTCTTTAGGGCTGTTGGCTCCCCTCGTCAAAAACTCTTTGGACACGCCTGACTGACTGACGGCCTAGGAAGAGCTGTTTGAAATCGAGGCTGCTTGATTTGTTTGACGTGCCAAGAGACGCGCTGAACAATTAGCCGAGAGCTTGAGATTCGTCATCAGGTATGTTTCCCACACTCTGTGGTGCTTTCAAGTCTTCCATTCTCAGAGCCCGTAGCCTGCCTAGCACTGCAGACCCTATTCTGCACGTGCGATGCAACGTTATTGCACTTTGCTGTGACCTATGTTGTGCTTCTCCCTCGCCATGTGACGAACTGAACGTGCACACTCTCCATTTCCTGGGTTGAAAAGAAGGCAGCCTTTGACTTTCTCCCTCTCGTTTTTTTTTTTTTTTATCCTTATTCGCTGCGCCGTGCTCCTTGCTGGGCTGCAGAAATTAGGCGCCTTCTTCTAACCATTACCCCCACCATCTGGGGTACGGAGATGAAGACGGCAATTTCTTTGGACTGCCCTGGACTGAATGGACATGCAATCTGTCCGTTTACAGTGATATGCAAGGCGGCTTTCCTATAAGGTTTATTTTTTAACCAAAAACTCTCGTTCACAGACTGCTTTTCTCCCTCATCGTGCCTTTACCTTTTCGAATTCCTGCGAATGCACGCGAGCACCCGAGTACAACAAAATGTCACCTCTCCAAATTCCAGCGAAGGCACGCGAGCACAACAAGATCTCAAAAAGGTGAATGGCAAAAATAAAATGAGCGAGAAAAGCAGTCTGTGAACGAGAGTTTTTGGTTGGAAAACTAACCTTACAGAAAAGCTGTCTTGCAGATTCTTGCAAACTGTCCATTTTGTTCTCCTGCAGAGAATTTTAGGAAGACCACGGCTTGAAACGCTAGCACCGTGACTCTCTGAATCAGCTCTTGGAAGCTCTCATCAAGCTTCCATGATGCTACCATCAACACATAGTATTACGCTACCTTTAGTGTGTAAATAGTGTATATAAACGTTGCTCTTATCAGCACCGGCTACTCTGCTTGACTTCTACCTGACACTTGGCTAGCTCTTTCGAATACATCAGGAGCAAGCAAAAGGGCACGGAGTTGCTAAGATGGAAATGTGCAACGTCACATCGTTTTTATTACGTGACCTATTCGTTCTCCGCCGCATTCGCCCGATCGTGTCCACATATAACTTTCCAGTTTTAATAGCGACGACATACCGTTGATTGCGGTCACGTCATTGAATGTCAATTAAACAGCGGTTGCATTATTTATTTGCAAATTACTTTTTCATAAAGTATGGTGAAGTAATTTATTATTTGGCCACCTAAGGAGCTTTCCAACCCGACTTACTTTTTTATCAAGACTTGAATATAATGATAAGTTTTATTTGGTTGATTTTGAGCATTACCTTCCCAACAGAAGTACATCTGTCAGCGACAATCATTCTTAACCTCTCCCAGTGCCAGTAGGTCCGTTCAGGTTACGTGATGAAAACCAGTTTGCTGGACTATGTCATATATGACATGTCGCTCAAATTTCGGTCTCTGCATTTTTTATGAATCCAGCCGTCTTTTGTAAAGTCTCTACTGGTAAGTTGTTTATAATTTTGTTTTGTTATTTTTAAAACTGGTGGCCTCAGACAAGCTTATTACGCCTCTTCTCACCACTGGATAGCCGTTGTTACGCGCGGCGCCTGGGCCGGCGGGGGAGGGCCGCGTTCTTTGTTCATCAAACAAGTCACCGAAGGGCTGCCAGCCTGCTGTCCGCCGTGTATCGTCCATCTTAGCCGGGAAGTGAGGTGGCATTCCGACAACATAATACGTTCGTCGAGACGATCAGAATGGTTTCTTGGTGTCACAGGTGCAAAGTGGTGGCCACGCCCCAATCAAAGACCTTGACTTGAGCGAGCGTGAGCGGCACCGTCACAAATGGTGTGTATGTCTCGTGATTCAACAGTGCATTCTGAACCCATTCCCTGATTTAGTCAAAACACACACTTTATAGTGAGCCACCCAGCTCATTCGCAATAGATCTCTTGCCCTGTCTGTACAGAATGTAATAAATCCTCTGTTAAGTTTGCCGTCTTACTCCTGAGTGCACATGCGTTTTCCTTTTTGTCTCTCTACACGCCCTTTCTTGCCCCTATTTCTCCACCCCCAGTGCTGGGCAGCAAACCGGATGCCAAGATATGGTTAATCCCCCAGCCTTCCTTTCTCTCTCTTGCCATCTTACTGCCTTGACATCTTCATCCCGGATATCCAATGTCTTAAAAGGCCGGTACAAATAGATATGTTAAAGAATAAAACAGATGGTGAATATTTTCTGCATGTTCAGACGCTGCATATAAGTGGTCATCCTCGATAATTATCAACTTTAACACCGCGGACAGGTGATGATATACGCTGACTAGGTTCGAGCAGGTATTATGCCACGACGCTTTTACTCTTCATTAAACTTCTCCCTTTCTATATCATCATTCGGGGCTTTGTGTAGTTCTTCATCTAACGCGCTGCATTCGTGCTGCACTGCTACCACTTCATTTCTTCTGTATATACGAACTGTTTCGGGCACAATTACAGGCTGCCATCTTGGACTGATAATGATGCCGTTTTGCATCCGTATGAATATTCGAATAGTGCTATGGTGAACTTGCACGCATCAAAACGCTGGGCCATTACATTCAACGTCGTATCACCATAATCATAGCTAATTACGACACAAAAAACAGATAAATTGCTTCTAAGCCTAAGATGACAGTGTCTATGCTTTACTGTAACTGTTACATTTATGTTTTGTCAATTTGTCCAATATGTCATTTCATGCAGCGGCCGCCGAACTCGTTCCGCTGTTCATAGTGGTACTCTCGGTCTCTGAAGCTCGATGAAGATAACTAAGAAGCCTGGTTTTTACTAGCTACATAAAATGTGAAACGAAGCTATAAATCACGATGAAAAAGAAGACAAATCTGTGAAAAGTCAGTACTGGCGCATAAATGGCGCGCCGATTGCGCCGATAAAAAAACGTCGTCGTCGTCGGCGGCGGCGGCGGCGACGGCGAAAACTATCGGCGGCGGCGCGCCGATCAGTCGGCGCACACCTCTAACTACCCATTATTTCCATGCTCGTTGAAGTGCCATGTTTTGCAACTCCCATGGATGGATGGATGGATGCTATGAGCGTCCCCTTTATAACGGGGTGGTGACAAGTATGCCACCAGGCTCGACAAAAAAAAAAAAAAACTTTTTTTTTTTATGTTGGCCTAATGCCTCTACTTCGATAAATTCTATCTTAATGGAAAAAAAGGTAAATTTTCAGCTTAAGTTCTCTGCCATTTACGGCACACTGTCCATATTTTTTTTTCCAATATTTATTTTTGTCCTTTCTCTCTAATTTTCTGCCACGATGAAAAAGAAGACAAATCACGATGAAAAAGAAAACAAATCTGTGAAAAGTCAGTACTGGCGCATAAATGGCGCGCCGATTGCGCCGATAAAAAAACGTCGTCGTCGTCGTCGGCGGCGGCGGCGACGGCGAAATGGACACTAGCGCCAAAGGTCCCTCTAGTAAGTATTGTGGGAAACTCTATGATACTGCTCGTCATTCCCATGGTCGCTGAACGATCGCAGCGCCAGAGTGCCCTCTAGCTATTTCGAGAAACTCTATGGCGCATTCAAAGCACTGGCGTTTAGAGACAGGGTGGGCAAAATAGAATTTAAGCGGGTAGAAATAACTAGAAGGAGGTTATCTGATTGGGGGCTAAAGTCAAGGCAGGAGTGAAAATTAAACCCTTCACTGCAAAGTACGAATCCTCAACCTCATCAATTAAAGGAAAAAAATAAATCTAGTTTTTGATTCATTAAGTATTACGGCTTAGTGGCGCTAGCTACCGCCTAATTTAAATGGTACAGTCATATCTATCCACCCATTTATTGTAAAGTCACTGGAAAAAATTTTAGAGTACCGCAAACCTTCCTCTGTGACGGCAAAGATAGGCTGCATGCGGACAACATTGAGCGGCGGTGGCCATTTTCCTTCCGAGCCGTTCGACGCATTGCTAGTAAGCGTTAAGGAGACCCGAGTTCTATGCTAGAATGTCGTGTTCCGTTCGATGCAACTGAAATATTTTTCGTGTGTTTCTGCAAGGGGATAGCACACGTGATTCAGGAGTATCGATTGTTATGAAAGTAACGATTGTTATGAGCGGTAGGCGCCGTAGCTGTATACGACATCTGCGGCGAAAGTTGCGATGCTCTCGAACGCTCTTCGTGGCATTACAAGGCTTGTTTTGCGTCAACTGTTCTGTTCGCAAGGTCCGGGGCTCATAACAATCGTACACCCACTCAGTGCATTCGTAATAAATGCTATGTACTTGCGCATTGGGTGGATCTTGAGGCTATGTTTGCGCGAGATTGTCATGTTTGCGGTTTGTGCGGTCGGTGTTCGCGTACTCGGCGTACTGAGATTGATTGTCTAAGTGTACAAGAAAGCAGATATACACAATGCTTGCTTGTCGGCAGGTTAATTTTGGTCATATCAGAGTCTTATTACGACACGGCTTCTCGTATTTACGTATCGGGGATGTACGACAGCAGCCGCTTATGTGGGCAGGTCGGAGTGTTGCGGTTACAGGCGTATTAGCTCTATGGGGCCGTAGTCGTGTGGCTGTGGGTGCTAAACACTAGTACCCTGGCAATTTGTCGTTCTCTTTAAAACGTGCCGCATGACCACATTCAATCTCGTTCAAGGTCGAATTTATTTACTGCGATCAGCTCCCTTCTGCGTCTCAGTGCGGATCAAGAAACCTGATCTAAAAAGCGCCGTGCAAAGCTCGTACTATTTTCGAACGCGCAGTTGCCGTTTACTCAGTTCTGTCAAAGAAATAAGCTATTTGAAAAGCTCATTATGAGAGATCTGGAATGTTTGTGGACGGACATGCGTAAACTGTGTGTGCAGTTGTGTGCCTTTATGACCAATTTATGCTCCTGATATTGTAAAAGTTGCAGTGTATTTGTAGCTATATAAATCTGTTTCACATTATTGTTTTGTCTGCATTCCTGGTGTGTGAACAGGAGTGCAGTTATTTTCAAGTCGCATAGTACTTTTGTAGATGACACACCTTCCCCCGAGGAGACAGGTTACCTGAATTACATAATTAACAGTACAGCATTTCAGATAATGGCCTGTAAGTTGATTGGAATGAGAGATATTAAAAGTGTAACCAAAGGAACACGCCAATTGGGATCACGTTTTTGGAGTTCACTCTCCTTTTACTGTACTATTGGTAGAAAATGACAGAGAAGAAAAATTAGAGACATAACGGCTATTGGGATCTTCAGGCTTTCAATATCTTGCTGAACCAGGTGTGGAAGAACAGCTACTTGCTTCTAGTACTTTTTACAGCTTTCTTTTGCTGGGAGGGCACCTTACTGATCTGCTCAATTGCTTTATGCAGCGGCCAAAGTTAGCACCTTCAGAATGGCAAGCGTATACAAACTGTGCATGCCGCTGTGTGCCTTGGCTACATTATCTGTTGCTTTTCATTAAGGATGCAATCACAAAGACATACGCAAAGGTAAACAGTCAATATTTATTTATTGATACACCAAGTACTCACATGATTGCGAGAGCACCTGAGAAAAGCAGATATTATCTGGACTTTCTCTGATATCCGCAGGCAACAAGGGTGTAAAAGCAAAAGCAAGATTGTGGGCAATCCACATGCACAGCGCAGTGCAGCTACATTGACACAAACAACAACAGCATTTTAACACAATGTCGAGCCATCTGTTGACAGCTACAGCTGTAGTGGTGGATCGAAGCTGCAGAAGTCATGGCCGAAGTTTATACATGGTAGCAAGCAACTGATACGAACATTATCAGACGTGCTGGCAGCAGTGTTTAACTCAGTAACATTACTACTGGAGAATTCTGGGCAAAACAAGGAAAGCATTGTCCTGGAGTTAGCATCTCAACAAAAGGACTACCTTGTTGAAATTTAGGGTCAAGGCTCTGGCTGCTCATGCTCGCCAGTTGTTATCCAAGTAAATCTTCTATGGAACTTCACGTTTTCTAAAGTGCAGAATCATGGTTAAAGAACACTGGCACAGTACGAGGTTCTAACATCACAATGGCCGCATATATCCTAGCTACAGAGCTCACTGTTAAGACCTGTGCAATGAATAACTTCTCATGCTTCAGTGATCATGGACATGCATAACAAACTCTTAAGATTAAATAAGTACCCTCGTATATTTTGCCCAGTACTATGCAGTTGCGAGTACTGAATAGTTTCCATTTGCTCATGTTACTGATTATTGATTTGTAAAGCACTGCCGGCTTGTGTGCTCTCTTGTCCCTTAGCTCAAGAGAGAGTTTGCAATCATTAAGCCCAACAAAAAATTTAATATCCAGAACATCTGCCCCAAACTGTGCAAATGCTTTTAAAGGTGCCATGTTACTGTAGCACTTCTATTCTCAGTCTAAGATTGTAACAATGTAGAGAGCCCAGCTTGATTATGCACAAACAATTCTGGACTCTAAGCTTACATTTTATGAAATTTCAAAATGCTACTACAACTCTCTTCTCACAAGCAGTAACTTCCATTTTGGCATGAAGCATCAAGGGTGTCACCCCTAAATTGTGTTGGCAATTCACTCAAATGCGTTGTGGAAGGCATAGAAAATCACTGAGAAAATACATTAAAATCAATGACGCATCATAGACAAGCTATTTACAGCTCTTGCAATCACTTCCCTTATGTGCAGTGTGTAAAAGCATGGCCTTCAAGAAAGGCTTGTGGTACCTGAGTTGCTTCCAATGATTTCTCAGAGTATTCGCTTCGCCACCACGCAGTGGTACCACGTCATTGTATGGTTAAATTGAAAAAATCAAACAGAAATTTGCTGCCGCAGCAACTTATGCTAATATTTTTTTGCTTGCTCTCAGATGTATTGTTTAACGTGCAATGCGTGAATGGAGTTGGCGAATTTGGTGCCATGGCCTCCTTAAATATAGGTTATCAATCTGGTTTTAAAATATCACATAAAGATGTAAGTTCACACCATTAATACTATATGCAAATGACACAGCTCTAAATAATCCTGTTGCAGAAGTAAATAGTATCAAAATGTCTTGCATGACGTACAAATAAAGTAGTGAAAATAAAACTGCAATAGTAATTAGCAATTTACAATGAATCAGTTAGACAATAAATGTGGAAGCTTCAGCTTTCTTCTAAAAACTAAAGTGGCTACATTAGTTTGAGAATAAGCCAGCTCATACACACAAAAATGCACAGAACAATGTATACCAAGCAATTCGCACAACTCTAAATAATGCTGTCAGCAGCAAATAATACTGATAGCTCTCGTATGACACTGTGCAAACAGAACTAGTCACACAGATAAAAAAAACCACAGATAAAAATCTTACAAAACACTACAAAAAATTATCTTACTTAACATTACTAACAGCTACACGCATTCTCACACTTTTTGATGCACGTTTTGCTTGCTGTGTTGCTTTCTTATGCATTTCTTCATTCTTTTTACGTAAACTAAACCTCAGTCTACACAACAAGCACTGCTGCACAACCTTATCAGCAATGTTATGGCATGCGGGTTAGGATGAAAATGCAGGTTCCATTGCCTGAATCACGTCAGCAACGTCCTTGAGTGGAAGTTTTCCTGCTACTACTGACTTCATTTTTTTCGAAAGTAACTCTCAGTGCATTCCATGAGGGACATGACTGATGCTGATGGTATGCATAAGGATTGCTTGTTTATTACATAATTCTTTAACTACGAAAGCAAGCCAGCCCGAGCAGCGTCAATTCCAGTCACAAAGCCCATACTTCTTACCGACGCTTCGAGCAATGTACCCTGCCAGGTACTCTAGCGATTTCTGCTCTTCTGGCTCAAGATTTTCAAGTATGGCAGGCATTTTCACATCATCTAGCTCAGCCCTCAAGTCTGGTCATGAGCTCAAAAATTTTGTTAAATGAACAGAGTCATCTGTGTCATAGCTACCATACTTGCTTGGCTTAAAAAACTGTGCAAGCACAATGAGCCTCAGCGTGTACTTAAATTCCCTAGCTCTGGGGACAGCGGACTTGGCTCTTATGGCACTAAATATATTCTCTAGGGCGTCCTGTGAGAAGCGACTCAGGAGAAGGAAATTCAAGCCTTTGGACTTGACAAACCACTGGCGAAGATTTAATGCTGTAGTAGTTGTTATTGTCATGCCAGTCTGCACTGGCTTCCACAATGCCTTAGGCCGGCTGTGGTCGAAAATGTCAAGTTTCCTGAACATCTCAATAAAATTGTGAAGAATTATTTCGATCTCCTTGCCCTTTTGTGGGCACAAATCACTCGAAGCCAAGGTTGGTGTCCTTGACGTCATAAGCGAAAACCACTTAAGCATCTGACCTAAAAACCAAGCCGTTGTTACAGCTTTCTCATCAATTTTTTTCTGCTCAACCACAAGCCGCAGAGCAGCAAGATACTGTGGTCCAACAAGGCACAACAACACAACATTTATTTTGTCAAAGTGGCTTGGGTTTAGATGTTTCTGCTTTAAACATGGGGCAAGCTTGAGGCTGTGCTGTTCATCAATTTTGCACAGCTGCTCCACATACTTTAAGCTGACCTGAAATGAAAACGGGTCATTATGGTCAAATTTGCTGCTTATGTAATCATAATTACACATGAATTTGTTGCATTATAAAAAATTCCAAAAAACTGTACATTACAATTTGTAGCTCATTTGAAACATAGTAAAAAAATTGCATAAATGAAACCATTTCTCTGCGAATCTTTACTATGTGTTTTCAGGTTCTCGCCATTTCAGACTAACCAGCAAAGTTCACAAGTAAGTTGAGAAATGCATATGACATGTAAGCTCTTATATTGTAGGCTTTTCCGAGTTGTGGCTGGCAGCTTACTAGTATCCCACAGGACTGAAAGTGCTGTATTCACCCTACTCGTATTTACCTATCGTGCATTTATTTCAAGCAAAGAAGCTCATGAGGAAGCTAAGGACTGCTCTGAAGGATAGAAAAAAGTATATAGATAACGTTTATCAATGCGAAGAGTAGTGCGAGTAGTAACCACTAACTGAAGAGAGTAAATCTTGTAAATCAGATAACAGAGGCAGTTTGAATTAGTGGCATGAAGTTGAGCAAGTTATGTCTGCAGTAGATAACAGGTCATCGATCGGTATAACAGAAGGGATGCAGTCAACAGCAGAGGAATAGAGGCAATGAAATGAGGAAATATTCAGGTATAAGATAGAGCCATATAATGCAACATGGGGCTCTCAGAATGTGCTGATCCATTTGATGTGTCTTGTTGACAGTTTGAAAGGCATAAACCATCAAACCTGCAGAAATGTGGATAGTGTGTGCTCTGTTTAGTTTTCACATTTCTCTTTCATGTACTTTAAGTTGTATTTGAACGTGGTAGAGCCCCTTGTGCAGGTATTCTGGCAGGGTTAGTTGGCAATTGCAAGCAGAAGCATTCATACAGCAGTGCAGCAGTGCACATTGGAGACATTGGAGGGAAACAGCTTGAAAGAGGGAAGACCAGGCAGAAAAGGACACATACAACAGCCTGGTCTCTGCCTGGTCTTCCGTCTTTCGCGCTGTTTCCCTACAATATGTCGTACCAACATGCTCAAGCAACCACTTTAGCACATAGGAGGCTTTTTATCTGCATTTGTCTTGAAGTGTTATAACACGTGGTCATTCAAAGAAAGCAGTCAAAGTAATTAGTTTCTCTTGGCGACTACGTGACCACAAAATGCCATGCACTGACTGCTTACCTAGCAACATTGTGCTTTACCTCATTCATTGGCAACTTGTTCTTAACCACAGTCTCATCATCCAGAACTATCTTCAGCTGCCTCACCAGATGACCGTGCAAGTTTTTCAGAAGGCGGGGTGCATCCGCAAGGAAGTGCAGGTTGCGGCCTTCATCACAGGCGTGAACACATGTGGTCCGAGGGCGCCCGTACTTGGTGGCCATTGTACTACACAGTCTCCAGACGCCCGGTTTCCACTCCCCATGTCAGAAGTTACACAGTCTACAGACAGACCAATTGCTTCACATTTCCTGATGATGTCAAAGAGTATGGCCAAGTTGACCTGGCTTGCATCAAAGGAGTCAGCTGAAAAAGAAATAAACATGTTATAGTTTCTGGTGTTTAATGCGCCAAAACTACGATATGATTACGAGTCATGGCCTAGCAGAGGGCTCTGAATAATTATGACCACCTGGGGTACTTTAGAGTGCACCAACATTGAAGAATACATGGGCCTTTAGTATTGCGCCTCCATACAAATGCAACCGCCGTGGCTGAGATCGAACCCGCATCTTTTGGGCCAGCAGTCGAGTACCATAATCACTGCTTCCCTGTGGTGGAAAGGCCTAAAGTTTTATGATAAGCTCGCTTATTTACTCTTGCAGTCTACTGAGATTCACTTAAATGGAAAGTGTACAATGAGAAAGAATGTGTCACTGTTGACTAGATAAACTGCTTTTGTTCTCTAGAAGTTACAGAGCAATGTGTTATTTACCTGAAAAGTGGTATGCTACAGTCTGTTTCCACTTGGACGTAACTCCTCCAAGCATGAACACCAGGGTGTGTGTTGCGAGACCGGCTCGTGCACTTGGGTCTGATGATGCTAAAGTAGAATGTCCTGAAAAGTAGTGCACAAGCATATATTTGTAAACAGCATTATAATATTCAGTAATCACTTAATAGATTAAAATAATAAATATACAATGCAGAAATGCTTTGTTGATGCAGGTAATGCCTGAACAAGACTAATAATTACTTGTGAGGTGTTATTTAACTGTCATTTAGTACCAAAACAGTACACATTAGCTGAAGGGTGCAGGTTCGGCCCCTATCAGTGGCAAGTTGTCTCTTGAAAACAAAATAACCTACTTGCCCTTTAGCGGAAATTTTCATACACATATTACCATGTGGCATTATGAATAGAAAGTGAGCTATTGATTTCACAGCTTATGAAAGAAGCCAGCTTCAGAGCACACTTTATGCCGAGCTGAAAAAATGTTGTTCTTTATTATTAGCTTAAGTTTCACACATTTTAAGCATTGCGCCTTTACACCAAGGTCAGACTGCAAGAAACAGAACCCGCATGAACACTTAGCAATGACAGAACTTGTAGTACAGTCATAATCGAGGGCTTGGGTGAGCTGCATTTAATCAAGCATTATGACAGCGTACGGATCCTCTGCCTTGAATGTTGCAACTTTTGCCGCAATTGCAGGAAAGACATCCTCAAGGATTCCTAGAATTATGCAGACTGTTGTCAACTTGCCATACAGTTTTAATGAGAGGCATGCATGAAGAGCTTTGGGACCAAATAAAACAGGAACTGAACTGTGCCAAAAGCAAGTCCGATAATAATAATAATAAAATAATAATAATAATAACTGCCAGGGTTTTACATGCCAAAACCACAATATCATGAAGCATGTCGTAGTAGAGTGCTCTGGAAATTTTGACCACCTAGGGTTCTTTGGCCTGCTGAATCCAATCGAATAAACTTAATAGTGAACACTCGGACAGTGATGTGCTGCCTTGTCACCACTAGTACAAAACCAGTTTTGCATTTTGGTATTTCCAACAACAAAAAGTTCACGATTACACTGCACTAATAACTTCCATTCTCATGCCCCAATTTTGATCATTATTTTTGTGCTCATCTCAGGATTCAGTACGACAGACACTCCACCGCTGCAGGATGCATATAAAAGGCATTTCAAGGCCCCTTTAGGTGAATAAAGAAGCCTTCTAATAATGTGGCTTGATATAGGCACTTCTTACATTTGTCGTACTGAGCTACGTATCATGTTCCACCCTAATTCCCCGTAGTGTATTATTCGCATTTGTTGGTTGCTTGAAGAAGACATACCATAAATTGCTGTAATGATGATCGACTGCTTCTTTTATACTGTTCCTTGTACGAAAAAGAAGGCACATACCTGGCAAGAGCTTGATGTTTTCAATGTTCTTCTGGAGCGTTCTGTCTGCGGGCAGTGGCCATTCATTGTCACGGAGGTATTCATATCCTCTCGATCCACAAGCAAGTTGAACTTTTACTGATTCTTGCACCGTACTATCACTTCATGCAGATCCCCTCATAGTTCTTTTACCAAGATAACGCAGTTGATCATCTGCAAAGATCTTCTTAAATGAGTCTTTCAGGCTTCTGCACTCTTTTTCGGCCTCTGCTCGTTTCTTCTGCTCCAAATTGAGCAGCTGCTTTAAAACCAAAAGCTCAATAAATGGGTCATTGTCTGCAAAAGTGCTCCCTCCCGTTATTTCGCCTTCTTGCACTGATGACGACTCATTCATTCGGTCATCTTCTGCTGCAAAATACGATTCCATTCATGACATTAGTGTTTAGTTCTAACACTAAAAACTATCAAGAATCTAAAATCAGGAAACAGGCAGCATTAAGAAGAGCACTTAAAGGATATTCGGGGCTACGTGCACAATGACCATTGTGATGGCTTTACAAATCTAAAAATAAAGTGCTTCAACAAGCATATTCAACTGAACCAGTTGATTCGTTTGTGGACGTAATGAAAACAGTGCAAACATTGGATAAAACAGTAACCACCAATTTCTATTTGTAACTTTACATTGAAAATAGAGAGAACTGATACACAAAAAAATTGAGCAGATAGCACACACAACTGCTATAGGTGTTGTTCAATCCACTGGCTGAATGATTCTCTACATTGTCATGCTGGCTGGAATATTGTTGGCGCAAACCAAAAACGTGGACAAAGAAGTAACACGGATCGTGCAAACATTGCTGCTTTAGCAAAGAAAGCTAGCACAAATAACACCTTAGAGCGTGACGACGACTTCAAAACCTGGAAGCTGTGGGAACTCTTGCACGAGGAATGCCCCATAGTCATTTGGCTGAATGCACAAAAGAACTTAAAATGCAATTACTGAATGCAGATTTAAAGCATACAGTGAGCAGCGCAAACTAGAGATTTTCAAAATGTGAGACTCAGACTTCATTTGATTTCTCTGTCTTAACAACTATAGTGCACAGCAGGGACAGGAACACAAAGATACAACGTGTATCTTTGTGTTCCTCTCCCTGCAGTGCGCTATTGTTATTAAGATCGATTACCAACATGCCCATGCTGACGTTCTTTCAATTTCTGCGGTTTCCTTGGTGTATTACAATGAAAAATGAAAACGAAAATGTTAAGAATAAATATTGCCAACAAATGCAGAAGACATCCATATTCCTCGTGTACAAGTAGCTGAACACCTTCCTAGCCCAACGCTCCTCCCTCATTTCTCTCAATTGCTTTTCAAAATGTTATCTTGCTGCTAGCTTCCCTGCCCTTAAATGATGTCCATTCCATATCACCCTGTTCTCCCTGATTTGGTGTATTCTCGTGAGCTCCTAAAGCAAGCCAATCTATTCCACATTCTTAATTTCTAACCTTGCTTGAACTTCTAATCTCATGCACAAGACCGCATTGGCAAACGTCAAACCAGGAACCATGACCCCTTTCTATATTCCTCTTACAACATCATACCTATTGTAATTCCACAGTACCCTATTTTTCATCACTGCTGCATTCCTGTTACCTTTAGTCGCTATGTATATTTCGTGTTCCCTTAGGTACTCGGTCCCATTGCTTACCCATACGCCCAGATATTTGTATTTATCTGTTATCTCTAGCGTGACCTCCTGTATTCTAAGCTCACTACCTAAGCCATTAATAAAAATCATGACTTTTGATTTTTCCCTACTGAATCTGAAATCTAACCTATCTCCCTCATTACCGCAGATGTCCATCAATCTCTTCAAATCTTCCTTGTTGTCGGCCATTATCATTATATCATCTGCGTACATCAATGCTCCTAGTGCTTGTTCAATGAGTTTTCCTTGTTTGACGAAAGAGAGGTTGAAGCCAAGTCCACTTCCCTATAATTTGGCCTCTAATCCTTGTAGGTACATCATGAATAATGAGGGAGACAGAGGACACCCCTGCCTAAGCCCCCGTTTTACCTCTGCAGGCTTGGATACCTGTTTTTCCCACTTTATAACTACCTTGTTACCTTTATAGATACCCTTTAAAAGATTAGTGACTACATGTCCCACGCCTAGTGTGTCCAGTATTCCCCACAATTCCTCTTGAACCACGCTATCGTACGCTCCCTTGATATCCAAGAATGCTAGCCACAGGAGCCCGTGTTCCTTTTCTGCTATTTCGATGCACTGCGTCAGTGAGAACAGATTGTCTTCCAACATCCTGTGTTTATGAAACCCATTCTGCAGTTCCCCCAGCACCCCCTCATCCTCTATCCATGCCTGCAGTCTTTCCTTTATATTCTGCATCGCCAGCCTGTAGACCACTGATGTCACTGTTATAGGACGACAGTTGTTTGTCAGCTTTGTCCCCCTTTCCTTTATATATCATGCTCATCCTGCTAACTTTCCTTCCATCAGGGACATGATCTATTATTGTTTTGCTTACTGCCTCTTTCAAAGTCTGTTTTAGACTTCGGGCCCAATGTCTTTATCAGCATAATTGGAATGCCATCTGGGCCTATTGACATACTACTACGAACCCTCTTCTCAACCCTTTCCCACCCTCATTTTGAAAATGGAGCCATTGCGCCACTTGATCCATCCTTGTCTATTGTGGTGCGTAAGGTACTTCTTTGTTGAAATTTTTCTGTCACGCTCATTCTCATATATTCAATAGCTTCGTTTATACATTGAATAGTGCCGCGGTTGATTTTTTCGTCCCCTACAGATGACCACCTGAACTTGAGAGTTTCTGGGGCTCATTCTCATATATTCAATAGCTTCGTTTATACATTGAATAGTGCCGCGGTTGATTTTTTCGTCCCCTACAGATGACCACCTGAACTTGAGAGTTTCTGGGGCTTGAAAGCCACTCTCACCCGCCACCAAGGCTTGCCTTCCGCCAAAGGTCCCCGCCACGCTACACTATGATGATGATGATAGTGGTGCCTACGTTAGAGGGATGAATGGATATGGCTGTACCCTTTAGATCAGGTGGTGGCTAGCACCACCAAGCCGTAATACTTAATGAACCAGAAACTAGATTTATATATATATTTTTTTCCTTTAAACAGTGAGGTTGAGGATTCATACTTTGCAGTGAAGGGTTTAATTTTCACTCGTGCTTTGACTTTAGCCACCAATCAGATAACCTCCTTCTAGTTAAGTCTACCCGCTTAATGTCTATTTTGCCCTCCCCGTCCCTAAACCCCAGTGCTTTGAAAAAACTCTGCGCCATCATCCTGAACTATAGGGTGAAGCCCGTTACAGAACATTATCAAGTGTTCGGCAGTTTCTTCTTCCTCTCCACACCCACTGCATACTGTGTCTACCCCTTCGTATTCGGCCCGATATGTCTTGGTTCGCAATACTCCCGTCCTGTCCTCAAACAGTGGAGAACTACCCCGAGTATTATAATAGATCCTTTGCTTGGCAATTTCCAGCTTAAAAGTTCGATAGATCTCTAGTGCGGCCTTCTTAATCATGCCGATTCTCCATATATCGGTCTCAGCTTCCTTCACCTTCTTCTTAACCGATATATATATATACATATATTTTTTTTTTTTTGGTTTGGCCCCTTGCTGTTTTCTAAGTATTTACCAGGCAATCTTCTGCTTCGCTTCCTTCATTTTGTATCGGCATTCTTCATGTGCAAGTAGCTGAATATCTTCCTAGCCCAAAGGTCCTCCCCCATTTCTCTCAATCGCTTCTCAAATTTTATCTTGCTGCTAGCTTGCCTGCCCTCGAATGATGTCCACCCCATATCACCTTGTACTCCCTGATTTGGTGTATTCCCGTGAGCTCCTAAAGCAAGCCTACCTATTCCACGTTGCTTTATTTCTAATGTTGCTTGAACTTCTGATCTCATGCACAAGACCGCATTGCCGAACGTCAGACCAGGAACCATGAACCCTTTCCATATTCCTCTCACAACATCATACCTATTGTAATTCCACAGTGCCCTGTTTTTCATTACCGCTGCATTCTCGTTACCTTTAGTCGACACGTTTATTTCGTGTTCCCTTAGGTACTCGGCCCTATTGTTTATCCATACGCCTAGATATTTGTATTTATCTGTTATCTCTAGCGTGACCTCCTATATTCTAAGCTCACTATTTTCGTTGTCATTAAAAATTTTGACTGCTGATTTTTCCTTACTGAATCTGAAATCTAACCTATCTCCCTCATTACCGCAGATGTCCACCAATCTCTGCAAATCTTCCTTGTTGTCGGCCATTAGCACTATATCATCTGCGTACATCAATGCTGGTAGTGCCTGTAACGTGATGCGGTTGTAGCGCCCTCCTTTGGGCACCGAACAAAACTGCAGAGCACATGACCTAAAGAAAATGAAGACGGCACTCGGTAGTGACACGTGAAGGCCCGGCTCCTGTTCCCAGATTCCCTGTAGTTTATCGAATGAGAAGAAGATGCCTTTTGTCTTCGAGTCGTCTTAGGTTGAATGCGCAACGGGCCCTGTGAGTTTTTATTTGTATTTATTTTGCAATAAGCCTCGATATCCAACCGTTCCGCTACAAGGACGTTGCACCAAGTGAACAGTCCTCTGTGTCCGGCTCCTGAACCGAAGGTCCCGGATTGGACCCCGGCAGCGTTGGTTGCATTTCAGCGGGGGCAAAATGCTTGAGGCCCATGGCTGTGACGGCCCGAAATTTGGGGGCCATTCATTACGGCGTGTCTCGTAATCATACGGTGGTTCTATGTAAAACCCACAAATTATGGCGTAGGACTCTGCTGGACCTTATTCAGGAATAGTCGTCCGGGGGGGGGGGGGGGTTAAGTATTGAGTGGCTGACTTTGGCAGCTGGTGTGGTCGATGTAAAGGCGTGTAAATATGGTATCACTCGAAACTAGCCCGTAGCCAGTTTTTTGTTTTTTTTTTTGGGGGGGGGGGGGGGTGACCTGTTGAAGGCTCAGAAAAACGCCTGTTTTTGTTAATGCCCTGTATAAAACTATAATTCTCTACAGTAAAACGCATGCCTCTAACCAAATTTCAGAAGCCCCCTCCCCCCCAAACCCTCTTCCTGGCTACGAGACTGACTTGGAAAGTTAAAGCTTGAAAAAATTTCGGGTGTCAGAACAGCCTCAATTCCCTGGCACTCTGCGTACGACTATATCGGAAGGGTCCTGCACAGGGATGGTCTGTCGGCATAGCGCCTGTATTGCGCAGCATTTGTCAAGGCTTCTTGATTCATATCAAATTTTTTGCGCGTCAATACATGGTAGCTATAGAAAGTTTTTGCTCCTGCCAACCACGAACTTTATTTGTGGTACGGGAAGGTAGGATTTTGATGCGGGGGGGGTTAACCCGTGTTGCATTGCAGCTTGGAGAGTGGGCGAGCACTTTCGAGCTGCGTCATGATGTAGCTTGCATGGAGGCAAGTGCCCCTTTGCATCCTCTGCTGACTGTCCCATTAAAAGCAGCTGGTCCCCAAGTTGCTGCAATACCGTCCCAAAGACCTCAATAAAAAAATGTACATACACTACGTATTCTCAAACGGTTTTGGTGCCATGCACACACTATAACCAAATTCAAAATGACTCTTTCTTAGGGAAGGAGTGCTTATGCACTGAAAACTAGGATGATGAATTTTTAAAAACTCATCTTTAAACCTAGGTAGTTGTATGTTTTGTTTGCCATATGAACAAAGCACAACATTAAGTGCCATAGAACATGCTATGGCATTTAATTACAGCAGAAAAAGTAAAGGTAATTATGTTCACAAGAACAAGGAAATAGATGCATGTAACTTCTTGTATTTCAATGATAAGGTCATTCAAGTTATGGGTCAAATTAAAACACTGTCATAAATTTGACTAACATAATGAGGACACACGCATAAAATACAGGTAGTGGCAAAGACTAAACTTACACTCAATAGATATTACAAAAATTATCTACTTTGAAGTAACTTATTTGTATTCAATACTTCTGTTTTGGGGTTACTATTGTGTAAAAAGTATGAGGTTACAGAGGAAACCTTTACAAATGAAAAAAAAAAGAATTGTTGCTATTAAAGCGTTTCAAATTTTTTTTTTAATATATAGAACAAAATCTGTCGGTCAACTTGATCAAACGAATATAACAACCATTGCCAGAGCCTCGATCACATAGTTGCAGTGTAAAGCGCTTATGCAGTGATGGAAGTGCTGCTCCGATTGCTCCAAAAAAAAAATGCCGCACCAAAGTGCAATATTTCCTAATAACTGTTCCAAACATGCACCGAAAGGATGTTGGCAAACTAAAAAGAATGAAGTCGAACCATGGGACTATCCCGTGAGCCTAAGCGAAACCAAGAGCAAGTTGTATACACCATCATACTAGTATGCTACTCAGTGGTGTAAATCCAGAAAAATCTCAAGAGGTGACATATATAAGGCCATGGTGTACAATTCATATTATTAATTTGGGTTGTATTTTTATTTATATAGAAGATAAATCATGCTTTCGAATAAAATTTAAAAAACGAGCATGGGGTCTGAGCTCGAGCAATTGCATTTATTCAGTCTCTTTTTCCATAGTTTCCATAGTTCACACAGCTGAGGTGCATTTAACACAGGTAACAAAAAGCCTTTTAAAAAGTTGATTGTGGTATAATCAACTGTTAACTCAGTTATATCACGAGCTAAAGCTGAATCTCAAGTGAGACACTTGCAAGAGGTGCGCTCCGCAGCCTCCAACACCAGAAAAGCTCGGACTTTTTTTACCCCCTCCCCCTTGATTTATACCAACTATACTGTTTGTACTACCTGCATACTAGCGTAATGCATGTTAATTAATAAATACATTTGTTAGATCCTTAAGTGATGTTTTAGACAGAAGGAGTTGTTAGGAACATGCATCTGTTCCAAAAACACCAATATCAACCTTAAGCTATAGCATTTTTTTCGGCTCCGAAGACACTCAAGGCTGCTCCAAAGCACCATTTTTTCTGCTCCAGAATCTGCTCCATAAAGCAAAGTGTCGCTTCCATCACTGCTAATGGAATGAAGGGCAAAATAAGAACGTAGCTAGAATAGATAAAAAGGACATTTATTTCACTTCGAATAAGGTATGCCAGCGGGTTAATTTACAGAGCCAGTGTGCATTAGAAATGCTACCTGCCCGGCCTATTGGCTCTCGATATTCTGCACTCGCGGTAAGGGAACATGCACGTATTTAATACCAAGGAATTTTAGGCCCGTGTGCTCAGATTTGGGTGCACGCTAAAGAACCCCAGGTGGTCGAAATTTCTGGAGCCCTCCACTACAGCATCTCTCGTAATAGTATGGTGGTTTGGGGACGTTAAACCCCACATACCAATCAATACCAAGGAATTGCCTTTTTACCGACCATTAAGTTTACTGTTTTGCAAGCTCTGAATGGCCCAGCAAACTGCTATTACAACCTCCCTCAACGGCTCAAAAACCACCGCGGCAGAATTTTGCAAGGAAAACTTGAGACGTCATGTTTGACATGATGCCGTCACATGGTGTAATTAAGTGACGTCATCCATAAAGCAGTTATGTATTTAATAATATATATATATATATATATATATATATATATATATATATATTCAATCTACAAATTAAATGAGGAAATGAAGCTTTGCCATTGAAAGGGTCGTACACATGTTTTTGAACACATTTTTACACATAAGGAAGCCATTTTCTGTGTGGGATGAGAGTTCCTTTTATTGAGACTTGACTAAGGTTGTTGAAATGCAGGGGATGAAAGGTTACGTGAAGAGTCAACTGGCAAGGCCTTTGACCAGGTGGTTCACAGCTAGATAGGAAATTGTGGGGTATAATCAAAAGTAGATTCTCAGGACTGTTATAAGTCACAATGTCAAACATGACAGGCCGAACATAAAGCCACATTCAAACGTATTCAATACAAGGGGAAAGGATGCAAATGAACACATTCAATTAATCCCTGTAATAAACTAGACAATAGGCAAGCAATTATCCTAATGGCTGGATCCCAGGGCCTCTCCAAATAAAAAATAAGGTTCTGAAGAGCCATTATAAGCAATTTGTATTAATGTTTTGCGTACACTGGGCAGTTGCTTTGTCGTATTTTAAAAAGGTGCTGCAACACTGTATATATAACTTGTCAATATTGTTGATTGGGCGAGTTGGTGATTCATGATTACTTGAAATACAAGTGCATAACATAGACAGGGACTAAGTCGGACAAGGACAAGTGCACACTACCAACTGAATGTTGATTCGAAAGCTGTGACATATATGTACTGACAAATAAAAGTTCCGTCTGCAGATAGGATAAGAGCAATCAACAAAGATGTTTAAAAAATAATGGGCTTTGGCAAGGTGGGGCACTTATAGTTTTAACTTCCCCATTTTGCCAAAGCCCGCCTTGCCTTGCCAAAATCATTTACCACCCCTTAGAGTTATTTGATCGAAGTGTGCTCATTCATATAGAATGCACCAACCAGTTCGGTGAAGTGGCATGTTTTGACAGCACGGGCATGAGTGCACACGGTTTTCTAGACTTATTGGGCGTGCATCCCAAGTCTATAAATGTGGATTGGAATGACAATGTGTATCTGCAAAAAAAAGGGTGTCGATTACGGTGTGTCTTCGCTTTTGAGCAATTTGTTGCTGACGAAGTTCGACAAAGTGGTTGATGAAGAAATAATGAGCACTGCCATGAAGAAAGTGTTTAGGTTTGTTAACTTTTTTAGTCTTATTGTGATATGCAAAGTTTTTTGTCTCAGGCCGGTAAGGTGCAGTCTGCTGTCCCTCTTTAGAGAACACCTGAATCCACTCTTATTGACTCACAAAATTCCATAATACTTATCCATCAGGTTTCTTGACCGGACGCTTACGTTTCATGTGGAACATACATGCTGGGTGTATGAGCAATGCGCAGGTAAACTGCTGTGGCTGTACACATCTGCTCATAGCAATCTTGTTAAAAGAGGCAATGTGAATAGCTGTTTCAGTGATGCAAATGACAGTTCTTGTGTTCTTGCGATAGAAGCCAGCTTCCACAATCGCATCGCTAGGCTTATGTCAGCAGAGTATCCTGAGCCGGTCTTGGTTTTCATGGCCGAAGGCATCCGTAGAAAGCAGAAGTATAAAAAAGGTGTAAGCAATGGTGCGGAAAAGCGAGACAACAGCAACCATGAAAAAGAATGAAATATCTGTTGTTCCTTACATGCATCATTTCACTATTCATTTGAAAACGATTGGGCAATGCATGGGAGGGCATAAAGTTATCTCAGCACAACACTAGCTTTCTCAGCTGGCAAAGTTGACGTGTGCTAGTAGATGCAATAATAAACAATTGTGCAAACCAAAGCACAAAACTCACTTTGTCAATTTATTTATTTATTTATTTTATTTATTTATTATACCTCAAAAACCCCAGAGAGGGGTGTTACATGAGGGGTGGGCAGTACAGGGTTTCTTCAATGTGCGCTTTGAAAAGAATGGGGCTGGAGTGGCGCACGACGTGGGACGGAAGGTCATTCCAATCCTTCGCTGTCTGAACGAAGAATGACCGAAGGTGAGCAGTTGTACGGGCATGCGCAGGGTAAACTGGGTTGTTGTGGTTCGTGCGGGAAGATATGCGATGCGCGGGCATGATAACAGATGCGTGGGACAGTGAGGGAAAAAATTTATGAAAAGAGCTAATCTAGCGACTTTGCGTCGCAGTTCAAGGCTGGGAAGATGGGCTTTAATCTTTAAGTTAGTAACGCTTGTGTGGCGCGAGTAATCGGAATATATAAACCTAGCTGCTCTATTTTGGACAGATTCTAATGTTTTGGATAGATTAGGTTGGTGGGGATCCCAGACGGTGCAAGCGTATTCAAGCTTCGGACGGACTAGTGTTTGATATGCTAAAAGTTTAACAGAAGGGGGAGCAAGTCGTAAATTTCTTCTTAGGTAACCAAGGACTTTGTTTGCTTCGTTAGAAATGTTTGTTATGTGGGAGGACCAAGTAAGATCTGGCGTAATGTTTATGCCTAAATATTTGTAGGAATTCACCAGGGATATTTCGCAACCAGAAAAAAAGTATGAAGTAGCCGGGTGAGATTTCCTGCGATGAAAAGAGATGACGGAGGTTTTCCTAATGTTCAAAGTCATGAGCCACTTTTTGCACAAGGTTTCTATAGTTATTAGATCATTTTGAAGGATCTGGGAGTCATTAGGGCAGTTAATAGGACGATAAATCACGCAATCGTCAGCGAATAGACGGATTTGGGACGATATATTGCTAGGTAGGTCGTTAACATAAATTAAAAATAGAAGGGGACCGAGCACCGTACCCTGAGGTACACCTGAAAGGACAGGACGCGTGTTAGATGATGTCTGGTTGGAGTAAACGAACTGTTCCCGGTTTGACAAAAAATTTCGTATCCATTCTAGAACTGCTGGGTCAATGTTTAAGCGGGAAAGTTTTAAAAAAAGGCGTTTATGGGGTACTTTATCGAAAGCTTTTTCAAAATCTAGGAAAAGGGCATCTACAGGAACATTCTGATCTATACTTGAGCTGATGTCGTTAATAAAGAGCGCTAATTGTGTGTCACAGGAGAGGTCTTTCTGAAATCTGTGCTGACTGGGATGAAAAAAGTTTACAGAAATCAGGAATTTGACTGTTTGAGAATAATTTATGTGTTCCATTATTTTACAGCACACGCATGTTAGTGATATGGGCCGGTAGTTTGAAGGTGAGGATGACGGACCTTTTTTGGGTATCGGAATGACCTTGCCAACCTTCCAGTCCCGTGGCACCACTCCAGATGTGTTGGATGCGTTGATTACAGAATCCCACTCTCATGTGGTACCTGTTATACTGGAAAAACTGGAAGATACCTCAATAAAAAATTGTGCGAGCATGCATGCAACGTGTGCAACAACAATAGTTTTCTAGCCCAACATGTCAGCAGATGTGGATGAAAGTGCTGCCTAACTGAACCAACTCTGGTTGGTATGCATAAAGGTGACCATACAAGAGTAATCATTGAGGCTGCAAGCATAGTGCGAGTCAACTCTACTTGTGTGAGTAAACTGTCAGTTGCTCTGTCTGATAAGAAGCTTTAATTTTTGTACAGTGGCAGATGTCATAGGCATTCAGCCATTTCGGCAAGGCAAAGCGGGCTTTGGCAAAGCGGTGCAGTTATATTTTTATTGTTTTTTGTACTCTTTTTGTTGTATGCTCTTATCATATTTGCTGACTGTTTTTATTTGTCAGTATGTAACAGCTTTCCGAACAAACTTCCAGTTGGTGGTACATGCTTGTCCTTGTCGGACTTGGTCCCCGTCTACGTTGCGCTCGTATTTTAAGTAATTGTATATAAGGATGAAGTTTCTTTTCTGCAACCTTATTTTTCTCGAACTTCTTCACTACAAACAATTTTTGCGTATCCTCAGAGCTACGACAACGCACCTCCTGCTCTCATCACCAATTTCAAGCCATTCTTGTATGTCTGAAGAAAACTTGCACTTGCAGAGTCACTTGCAGGCTTCAAAAAGGTATTATAATAAGCCATTTGCTTTTGAGGTCTGTCTCAACTTCTGATACAGAAGGTGGGTGCTGTAATTCCGTAAGCAATTTGTGCGTACTAAATGGTCTCACTGTTTAGGTCAGATAGATGCTATTAGTCAATGCTTTGAATAGTCTGCTAATCCTTTACAAATATACTTGAACAACTTCAACCACATAAGTAAGACTAGTGCAATCATACTATGAGCTCCATCTTGGTGTGCACAGCATAAAGGAATAAATCTCGACTTTAAGCAGTGTAGCAGGCTGCATTGCTGCACGGTTTCCA
The DNA here is from genome assembly GCF_043290135.1 of Rhipicephalus microplus. Lineage (NCBI taxonomy): Eukaryota > Metazoa > Arthropoda > Arachnida > Ixodida > Ixodidae > Rhipicephalus > Rhipicephalus microplus. The sequence continues at coordinate 96,928,721 of NC_134708.1, forward strand.
CTTCATTAGACACTCAACAATCATTCCCACTCTGTGACACACTCAAGTGAACAATATGCATATTTATCTGGTGTTTGATATATTACTAATGATATAACTGCTACTACTATAGTACTAGAATGCAAGGGTTATTTCCTAATTGTAAAATCAGCTGTTCAATCAGTAAATCTCCAACAGTAACAAACTAATCAACACGCACCATTATAACGGTGATCGAATGGGTGTACCGCATAATATAGAGGAACATGTTTTCATGCAAGCTCCCATAGGATCATACACAATTACAAATAAACATGTATTCTTTAACCCCTAATGCACATTATCATTTACGAAGGTGAAGCACTGTCCCATTTATTGCAGCTGGTGCTGACTGGATGATTCGATATTCTAGGAGCCAGCGGCATGACATGTTCTTGTCCTTGACAGTGACGGTTGCATTGTACCAGTCAAAGATGCTATCATGTTCGTGCGCACGCTCAGCAATGCCTCTGTCGTCGCCAAGAAAAAAGAACATGTCATTCCGCCGGCTCGTAGAATCTCTAACCATGCAGTCAACGCCTGCTACAGTGAATAAGACGATAGAGACTATGCCTGCTTTCTATGCATGCTTGTTGAGCCACCTACTGGCTACATAATTGACTGCATAGTGTCCAAAACAAACACCCCATATGCGGTTATAGAATGTTAGATAATAAGAAGACTGTCAGTAACAGTGTTTTATTTCATCAAATGCCTGACCAAACAAACTTGCACTGAACTCTTGACCAGATTATCATTTACCGAATATCAATTTCATTCAAACCTCTGCTAAAAATCTGGCATATATTTCTTTTGCTGAACACAACTGCAGACAATGCTGCTTATACACACAGCTTGTCTCGAGCCAAGTCCTGAAATTACACTCACAATACCTTTTTCAAAATATTCATCAATTGCTTCTCTAGACTGAAGCCATAAACAGTGGCTAACATGCTCATTGTCAGCAATGTATTTGTACTTTCTTCAAAATCAAGGACCTTCAATGTGTTATGTCTTGTTTATTGTGAAAATGTCATACATATCTTCGTACCCACATGCAGGTAAAAACTCTACAGCTCACAGCATATTATACAACAATTGGTAGTTATGCCATGTTTATTGTGAAAATCTTCTACATATCTGCACTCCTATGCATTTTTCAGCTCAGAGAATTATACAACAATTGGTACCTTTGGGTACATCGACGACATTATTGCATGAAAAAAATCAGTGACTAGAAACTGTGGAGCAAGTACTTTCTCCTTCCCTTACAAAATAAACTGGGAGATCGCAGCAGTTGTCGAGAGCAGCAACAGCAACAGCCTAACCATTGGCGTTTCCGCCTTTGCTCTGCCTGGCCACCTTGCCAGAACCATCAATTGCTTCTGTAGACTGAAGCCATGAGCAGTGCTTAACATGCTCATTATCAGCAATTAATTCATACTTACTGTAAAATCGAAGAACTTCAACATGTTATGCCACACCTATTGTGAAAATCTTCTACATATCTCTGTACCCATATGCATATGGAAAACCTTACAGCTTAGCGTACTAAACAACAATTGCTAGCCTTGAGTACATCAAAGACATTAATTTAATGCAAAGACAGTTCGTGACAAGAAACTGCGAAACTACGTTTTTTTTACCTGATAAACAAAAAAACAACAACCAGGAGATCACAGCATTTGCCGAGGGCAGCCGCAACAGCCTAGCGACTGGGATTTCTGCCTTTGCTCTCTCTGGAAGCTTTGTTTCCTCTGGCAGAGCACAGAGACTCGTGCCTTGCCAACATCAGCTGCTCCATCGAATCCACGTGGCCATTCAGCTCCACTACCTTATCGCAGTGAGTGCGCAGCCGGCCTCTCTGCATGCACAGCTGGTACCGGGTCAACGCTCTGAAAATTTAGAAACAATATGTCACTCATCTAGTTCAAATCAAATCAATCTTCATTTCCTAATGTGTCTTTTTCTTCAACAAGTCGGGGGTCACGCAGGCAAAAGGCAGTTAAAAGAACCACTTGAGAATGCCCAAGGGCCCATATGTACATGACAGCAGTTTCAGAATTCAAACCTTTAACAAATGATAGTACAAGAACAGCAGGAAAAGAACAAAAAAATTTGCAAAATATCATATAAATAGAAGAATAGAACAAACAGACACAGCGCAAACTAAACTATGTATCAGCACTCAAGAATACAATGAACAACAAATGCGATAAAGATAAAGATCACAATACAAAGTGTCAGGATTTCAAAAAATTGACTTGAGCCAAACACAAGGCACATTCGTGTACACACACACCCTGGCATCAAAAATTCACAGCGCTCACTTCAGAATGATTCATTTCTAACACTATATACATGGGGAGCATGCGCGCATTAATGTCATAGAAAGCCAACAGCATACACTATCAAGATGTACAGTTTATCATCTCGCAGCCTAGAACCAATAGGATGGGGTTCACTAGGCAACAAAAATAGGGAAGGGGCACTTACACAATGATCCTTTTTTTTTTTTTTCTATGAAAAAGGCCTCTAACACTTCAGATGCAATTTTTCTTCTGCTTCTGCCTAGAATACTTGATTTCATTCTGGTGACATATTATACATATTAAAAAAAGCACTAAAAACAGCTTAAACACGTTACCAGGCATATTAGCCTACTCTGTGAAATTAGTTAATTAAGAATACTAGTGAACACAGACTACAGATGGACAGAACAACACAACAGTAATAATGTTGGGTGTTTTACATACCAAAATCATACAATTGCGAGATAAACTCTTTGACCATCTGATTTTCATTATTGTACACTGGCATCGCGCAGTACAGAGGTCCTTCCTATTTTGCCTCCATCAAAAGGTGTCTGCCACAGGGATCGAACCCGTGACATTCAGGTCTGCGGCTGGGAGCCATAACCACTGCACCACAGCACAGCTGTTTTTCAAGCACCAGCAATATGCGTGACAGTACCTACGGCGAATCTAAAACAGCGTGCAGTCAGCAACAGCTGTATTTTCTTGCATATCACCCACCTCTGCTTGTAACGCACACCCCTAATGCTAACTATACAAAAAGAAAAGAATATGCATCTAACTTTTACATCTAACCCATGCACCCCACGTATTAAGCAGATTTATGTTTTTTTTCCCAAATGGTTACATGCGAGAAAATATGCTATATCTGTAGTGCAAGCTCACATAATGAACAGCCTGGCTCTGCAAGATTTATGTACTTTAGAACACATAACATGGTGACACACAGGTCCATTCAACTACATGCCTCCACACAATCACTCGGACAGAAATGAGCATTCATAACTGTCACACATTTGCAACTGTGCAGATACCTCTCACTGCAGTAAAAAATATTAATAAATAAAAAAATGTTTTGTCATTTGATGTGCATGGCATTTACAGTGGCATAAAGTCCACGTGTATTACAAACACCACTGACCATTTGGAAATGGTCATTAATACATATGTTACTAAAACAGTGCTTCAAGATTACCTGAAATAGACTTGGTTTTGTGATTGCAAAAGTGTTGCTTAGGGTTATCTTGAGGCACATTACTATTAATTACCTAACAACTTTTTACTTATTAAGGGCAATAGGTTGAACATCAGACATGTCCAATTTTGGCTCAAGTAAAATGGAATCAAAGAATTAGGATGCCTTGAAGATGTCTATATGAGCAATGTGCTTTGCCTGATAACTAGCAATATATAGGTATACTTGCTCTAGAAAGGTAAACTTTTGCTAGCACCTTTTGCATGACCCACACTGTGAAACGGCTAAATTTGTCTAAAAATCGGAGGTCTCGTATAACTATCCTCGGTTTAACGTACCGCACAAGACTATGATATCATCATGAGTAATGCCGTGGCAGAGGGCTCCGGAAATTTCGATCATGTGCTGTTCTTTAATGTGAACTGACATTACCCGTTTGGAGTTTCGCCTCCACGCAACTGCAACCACCACGACCGGAATCGAAATAGCTACCTGTTAGGACAGCATCGTAACCCCTACATCACTGCGGGAGACACTTTTAGTTAAAAGGCTGCAGTAAAAAGTACATATCCTGCGAAGGCCTGGGCAGTCGAAAAAATGGTAGCAAGGTAGAGGAGAGGGGAGGGGGAAGAGTTTGATCAAAATGTCAGCTAATGTTGCTATTAGAAAAGAGTTTCTAAAATGTCATACATGGGTCAATTTTGAAGGGTATTCGATGTCAGGTTTAAAAAACTCTCTCGGTGCTGAGGTCCATAACTACTTAAAACTGGACACCAATTCTGAACTGCACAGCTTTTTTTTCTGTGGTATGACTTGTTTTAAAAGTCATTAATATCATGTGGTGTCTCTTGAAAGGAAAAATTTCTTATAACAGTCATGTCTCAATGACCCATTCATCGACATACTTAAGAAAATTAGGCATGCAAATCTGAAAAGAAAAATTTCCTAGAACAGTCATGTCTCAGTGACTCATTCATCGACATACTTAAGAAAATCAGGCATGCAAATTGCAGACCTCCCTCCAAGTGTGTGTCTGTGTCTGCGTGCACCTGTGTCTCCGTGCACAGGCCGGGCAACTTGTCTGTGGGTCCGTGGCATAATAAAAATCTATCTGGGAGACTTGTATGTAATAAGTACATCCAATTACTGTCCTCTAGTTATGTATAACTAGGGCCTCACATATGAATGCCCTTAGCGACCAGCGGTTATCCTGTCTACGCGCTACATGCCCGGCCCATGTCCATTTCTTCTTCTTGATTTCAGCTATGATATCCTTAACCCCCGTTTGTTCCCTAATCCACTCTGCTCTCTTCTTGTCTCTTAAAGTTACAACTACCATTTTTCTTTCCATTGCTCGCTGCGTCGTCCTCAATTTAAGCTGAACCCTCTTTGTAAGTCTCCAGGTTTCTGCTCCGTAGCTAAGTACCGGCAAGATACAGCTGTTATATACCTTCCTCTTGAGGGATAGTGGCAATCTACCTGTCATGATTTGAAAGTGCTTGCCTAATGTGCTCCACCCCATTCTTATTCTTCTAGTTACTTCAATCTCGTGGTTCGGCTCCGCGGTTATTACCTGCCCTAAGTAGACATAGTCTTTTAGAACTTGAAGTGCACTATTACCTATCTCGAATCGCTGCTCTTTTCCGAGGTTGTTGTACATTACTTTCGTTTTCTGCGGATTCATTTTAAGACCCACCTTTCTGCTCTCCTTGTCTAACTCCGAATCATGAGTTGCAATTCGTCCCCTGAGTTACTCAGCAATGCAATGTCATCGGCGAAGTGCAGGTTACTAAGGTACTCTCCATTAACTCTTATTCCTAACTGTTCCCATTCTAGGCTTCTGAAAACCTCCTGTAAGCACGCGGTAAATAGCATTGGGGAGATTGTCCCTCTGCCTTACACCCTTCTTGATTGGTATTCTGTTGCTTTCTTTATGAAGCACTATGGTAGCAGTTGATCCCCTATAGATTTCTTCCAGGATGTTTATATATACTTCATCGACGCCCTGATTCCGCAGTGTCTGCATGACGGCTGATATTTCTACTGAATCAAACGCCTTCTCGTAATCTATGAAGTCTATGTATAGTGGTTGGTTATATTCTGAGCATTTCTCTATTACCTGATTGATAGTATGAATGTGATGGATTGTTGAGTAGCCTGTTCCAAATCCTGCTTGTTCCTTTGGTTGATTGAATTCTAATGTTTTTTTTTACTCTGTTAGCAATTACCTTTGTAAATAGCTTGTATACTACAGAGAGCAAGCTGATCGGCCTGTAATTCTTCAAGTCCTTGTCATCTCCTTTCTTGTGTATTAAGATGATGTTAGCATTCTTCCAAGACTCTGGTACCCTTCCCGTCAGGAAACACCTCGTAAACAGGGTGGCTAGTTTTTCTAACACAATTTGTCCTCAATCTTTCAGCAGATCTGATGTTACCTGATCCTCACCAGCAGCTTTGCCTCTTTGCATGCTCTCCAAAGCTTTTCTGAGTTCTTCTATCATCACTGGTGGGGTGTCATCTGGGTTACTGCTAGTTCTTATAGTATTAAAGTCGTGGTTGTCCCGGCTACTGTACAGATCTCTGTAAAACTCCTCCGCTATTTTAACTATCCTATCCATATTGGTAGTTATTTTGCCTTCTTTGTCCCTTAGTGCATACATCCGATTTTTGCCTATCCCAAGGTTCCTCTTCACTGCTTTGACGATTCCTCCGTTTTTCAGTGCATGTTCAATTCTCTCCATGTTATACCTTGTTACATCAGATACCTTACACATATTAATGAACTTCGAAAGCTCTGCTAGTTCTATTTTGTCTGTTGTACTTGAGACTTTCATGATTTGACGCTTCTTAATGAGATTCTTCGTTTCCTCGGAAAGCTTGCCAGTGTCCTGTCTAACTACCCTGCCTCCAACTTCCACTGCACACTCCGTAATGATACTCATCAGATTATCATTCATTGTATTTATGCTAAGGTTGATTTCCTCACTAAGAGCCAAGACCTGTTCTGAAGCGAGACTCTGAATTCCTGTACTTTCCCTCTCAGTGCTAGCTCATTGATTGGCTTCTTGCGTATCAGTTTCTGTCGTTCCTTCCTCAAATCTAGGCGAATTCGAGACCGTACCATTCTATGGTCACTGCATCGTACCTTGCCAACCACTTCCACATCCTGACGATGCCTGGGTGTGCACTCATTATAAAGTCTATTTCGTTCTTATTTTCGCCAGTTTCCTCGTTTTCGGTAGAAGGTATTCAAAATCCGTAAATTATTGCGTTCTGCGAATTCTACTAGTAGCTGTCCTCTGGCGTTTCTAGTGCCGATGCCATAATCTCCTACTGCCTGGTCTCCAGCCTGCTTCTTCCCTACCTTTGCATTAAAGTCGCCCATCACTATAGTATACTGTGTTTTTACCTTACTCATTGCTGATTCCACGTCTTCATAGAAGCTTTCAACTGAAGCGTCATCATGGCTGGATGTAGGCACGTAAGCCTGTACCACCTTCATCTTGTATCTCTTATTCAGTTTAATTATGATACCTACCACCCTTTCATTAATGCTATAGTATTCCTCTGTGTTGCCAGCTACATTTTTGTGAATTAGGAACCCCACTCCCAGTTCTCTTCTGTCAGCCAAGCCCCGATAGCAAAAAACCTGCTCATTCTGTAGCACCGTATAGGCCTCGTCTGTCCTCCTAACCTCACTGAGCCCTATTATATTCCATTTAACACCCTCTAGCTCCTCGAACAGTACAGCTAGACTTCCCTTACCAGATAAGGTTCTAGCGTTAAATGTTGCCAAGTTCAGGTTCCAATGGCAGCCTGTAGTCCAGAGATTCTTAGCACCCTCTGCTGCGTCGCAGATCTGACCGCCGCCGTGGTCATTTGCTTCGCAGCTGCTGGGGACTGAGGGCCGGGAGTTATTTGACGTATGCATGTGGGAGGTAGTGGCCAGATACTGCTCCAGGGTGGCCAATCTTTCTCTGGTGAGGGAGTGCGTTCCCGGCGGTGGTAACCGGTGAGGCCGCACCCCAGGCCTCGTAATGCTGTTCTATCACCACGCGGATTTTTTTTTTATCCGGTTGGGAACTGCGCGGCACTGGGGTTTGAACCACGGACCTTTTGCATGTGAGGCGGATGCTCTAACCAAGCAAGTGGGTTAGGGGGAGACAGAAGGTTAGGTGGGCAGATGAGATTAAGAAGTTTGTGGGTATAAATTGGCAGCAGCAAACACAGGACCAGGTTAACTGGCGGAACATGGGAGAGGCTTTTGTCCTGCAGTGGACGTAGTCAGGCTGATGATGATATGAATGCCAGCTGCAGCTATGTTTCCATTTTTTATAATTATGCAACAAAAAGACACACATGCCAGAAAAACTCACACCTAGTGCATTTACTGCAAACACTAAGACTGTGAAGGCAAGACTACATTATCCGAATAAACAGTTGAATGTCTTTTCTATCAGAGAGGTTCTTTGAGGTGACACATTTCAAATAAAGAACATACTAAGTAATAATAATATTGTGGTTTTAGTATGCTAAACCTCGACAATTGGTATTACTTCTAATGGGGTGACTCGAGTGTAAGAGCCTGATTAGGAATCCCTATTTTATCGCTGCTCTATGGCATGAATGGAGGGAATTAAAGCACCGCAAGGCGAGTTGTGTCAAGCAGAGAAAGTATCTCAAAATATGTTTGGCCCAATCAATAAAGCACATGGCAAGGAGGCAATTTGCAAATCTCAAGCGTTCTAGTGGCACAAAGCCTGAATGAGGGGCTGGAAAACACGTGTGCGGCGATTTGTGTTCCAGTTGTCTATTAATGACAGTCATGGACAACAACGTCAATTGTGAACACTGATCAATGCTTAGGTATAGATGTCCATGTCTAATTCGTAAATGTTTGCCAACAAAATTTACTGGTAGCAGTACAGCTCTAACACACCATGTGTGGACAGCACACTGCTCAAAATAATGAGCACTCATCCAAATTTATATGAATTTCAGGTATTTTTAGATAAATATTTGTGACAACTATAGTTTTGCTTGTTAGTTGGCCCTTATTATGTTCGTGTGCAAAGAGTAGTGCCCTTCCTGTAACACACTTGAGCGAGAGTTAACGGTATGATTATATAAATAAAAATAGAGACCTGAATGACTATACTTTCCAAAGTACTGAAGTGAGTCAACAGTAACAGAAACATTTTTTAAAGAACGCCTAGTAATGTAAGCTCTTTGTTGGGATAAGACACAAGTATCTAAATATGATAAAGAAAAAAAAGGGTTCAGGCACCCGTGAAGGTGAATATCCTCAATCAAACAATGTGCAGTTATCATAAATTATAAAACATATTTTGTAGCAATAGTGTTCAGTGACTGCAATGGAATCATTCATAAGGAATTTGCCTCCTCCAGAAAAATTATAAATGTAACTTTTGACATTGAAGTTCTCCAGGGAGTGGGTCAACGCATACCAACCGTGCGTAAGAGCTCAACATTGCAGCTTTTGCGTCAGGATGGTACTCTGTTGCATACACAACTCACTGCCACGAAATTTTCGGCAAATCAAGTCATAACCACACTATCACCACCTTCGCCCACCTAACACCGCTCTCCCTGTGTGTTGTCCCCATTTAAGACGTTGAAAAAACAGCAATATGACACCGCAGAAGATAATCGGAAGGTCTGAGACAAAAGTGTACAAAATGAAGTTTAAGAGAAAAGGCTGGCAAAATGTCTACCAATATTAGGAATCTCTACGTAATCATGTTAAATGTCAACGTTCTCATTCTGGAGAATACTCGAAGCATCAAAATGTTTACCCATTAATGTTTTTTTTTAAAGGGGGGGCATTTTTAGTCTCTTTATAATTCAGGACATACTCTATTATGTGTTTTCTGTAATGCTGATAAAAAGCGAAATACACGAAAATGTGATTACTAAGGTTCCAAGCAATGCACCTCTCCTGAATGTTTTCATTTTTCAACCAAGGACTGGCAGCATGAATGAGATCCTTCTGAACCTTGAAATTCGAAGTATGGTATCATTGAGTCCGAGACTTGAGAAAAGGCACATCAGATGACCTTTAAAACAATTAATGCATGACAACATGTGAATATTAATATCACTTTTGCCAATTTCGTTATGTTTGTTCATAAGCAACGATGCTTTACGACCACAACAAAGAACACAGTTGACATTGAAAATCTATAGCCTGGATGTTAAGCAAATGAAATGGCGTTCAAGTCAAAGCAACGGCTCTTCAAAATAATTGTTCAAAGCACCCATTGGCTCACGTGTGCACACCTATTTAAGCATAGTTACCTGAACAGTAATGAAGCGTGCAAATTAATCATCGTAGCTATCTGTGCATGTACCCCTCATGTCAAGGTGGTGTGTGACTGCATCGCGATGACGCTCCCCTCCCGAGGCCATGATAGTGGTCTATCGCATAGTTAAGTAATCTTTTACTTCCAACTCACTTCACTGCTTCCTTTAATAAATAAGAAGCATCTCCTGGGTTCTTATTGGAGTGGTATCTCATGATCTGGAACAGCTAGAAAAGTAATGACCTTTTCACCACAAAGCCTAAGCTTCGTATCTTGGGTGCTGAGAGCAGAATTTTTCTTTTCGGCTCATAGATTTTTCTGCTCATAGCACTTTAGGGGCCCGTGATGTCATATGCTGTTGCATGCTGTCAGCATCGCCTGGCTTAACACAAATAAAACCATGCACAGCGTAGCCATCTGGAGGACATTGAGTGTGCAGTCGGGCTAGAGAGAAATCTTGCTCTTGGGTGAGTAATATTTTGAGTCCGAGTGAGTCTGGCTCGAAAAATTTTTTTGAGTACGAGTTCGAGTAAATTCAAAGTGCAAGACATATTTCATAAGTTTCTTGATAATATTCAAGCGCCTGGTTGCTGTCTATACTTGTCGCTCGCCGTCTCCTCTGCGTCGTTCTTCTTCTCCGCCACCAGGAAACTAGCATCCGCGGCCAATGGAGGTGAGGTCGCCGGATGATCTTTTCAAAATATACCTCTGCCTATTGTTATGCTGAAAAACAAAGTGAATGTGTTGATTGATGCCCCCCCGCGGTGGTCTAGTGGCTAAGATACTCGGCTGCTGACCTGCAGGTCGCGGGATCGAATCCCGGCTGCGGTGGCTACATTTCCGATGGAGGCAGAAATGTTGTAGGCCTGTGTGCTCAGATTTGGGTGCACGTTGAACTCCAGGTGGTCGAAATTTCCGGAGCCCTCCACTACGGCGTCTCTCATAATGATATGGTTGTTTTGGGACGTTAAACCCCACAAATCAAATCAAGCAAATGTGTTGATTGATGGAATACCGACAATGGCGTTAGTTGACACTGGGGCGACTGTGTCTGTGATGAGCCTCGCCTTCAGAAACCGCTTAGGCGGCAAAATTATGTTTTCATGGAACGATACAATCACTTTTCGTTAATCCTCTTTGTGTATGTGTTGTCAGCGTTTCATCGGCTGGAAAAGTATTTGTATCTGAATTTCTGGTTCTATCTCGTTCGGACGATGTCATTCTTGGTATCGATTTTCTGGAGCAATGCAGTGCTTCCGTTGACTGCGGTGGTGGGGAAATATCATTAAACAATTTGTTTCTACTGTCGCTTTCCGAAGAAGATTACCGTGAGAAAGACAGGAACCCACTTAGTGTGATTGATGAAGTGATAGCACCATCTTGGTGCCTGACACCCGTTCGAGTCTCTTCCACAGCGGTTGATGCTATTTGTGTTGACCTCGTAGTGGGGCCTCTACGCAAGAACTGTTTTAAGAAGGACATACTTGTACCTTGTTCTGTTGTGTGCATGACAAAAAAAGTAGCAACATTGTGGGCGCTGAACTGTTCTGCCACGCCGGTTGTGCTTCCTCGCAGGATGAAGGTAGCTCTCTTCGATGAAGCCTCATGCAACTCGATAGCAGCGCTAGTTACGCACCTCACCACCTCTTCCTCTCCTTGTGATATTCGCCATAAAGAAGATCTAATGCTTGGTATGATCAGCAAGACTCTCAGTACAATGGAACAGCAAGTTCTGGTGCAGGTCCTTTCTCGGCATCTTGCTGCTTTCGACTTCAAACATAGAGATGCAACCTTCAGTTACCCTCGTTCCACGCTTGTCACAGAATAGACACCGGCTCTGTACATACACTCCATCCGCCAAAAGTCCCACCGAGTGTCATCCTCTGAGCACAAAGTTATCACCGAACAAGTAAAGGACATGCTGAACAAAGGTGTCATGGAAGAGTCGTCCAGCCCGTGGGCAGCCCCGGTAATTCTTGTCAGCAAAAAGGATGAATCCTGGAGATTCTGCGTAGATTACAGGCGTCTAAACACTGTGACAAAGAAAGATGTATATCCCTCACCATGAATTGATGATGTCATAGATTGCTTGCATGCCGCTTCCTATTTTTCAACGCTTGATTTGCGGTCCGGTTATCGGCAAAAAGCTATGGAACCCGGCGACAAAGAAAAGACTGCTTTTGTAACTCTGGATGGCCTATTTGAATTTGATGTCATGCCTTTTGGCCTTTGTAATGCTCCAGCCACCTTTGAAAGATTTATGGACACAGTATTACGTGGTCTAAAATGGGAGATATATGTATGTGCTACCTTGACGATGTTGTGATGTTTGGCCGTATGTTTGATGAACATAACAACCGTCTCAGTTTTGTTCTCGACTGCATCAAAAAAGCTGGGCTGGTTCTGAATTTAAAAAAAATGTCGCTTTGGCAAACGTCAAACTCTAGTGCTGGGACACTTGGTCAACAAGGATGGCGTTAGACCCGATCCTCGCAAGATAGAAGCAGTGCGCTCTTTTAAACCACCACAGTCCGCACGAGAACTTCTTTTATTTGTCAGCCTATGCACATATTTTCGTGGTTTTCTTCCACGATTTGCGGAGATCATGTACCCGCTTACAAGCATCTTGCGACAGGATGCAACTTTCAGCTGGACACCACAGTGTGATGCCGCATTCTCACAACCTAAGTTTGTACTAACGTCAGTTCCACTGTTGCATTACTTCAATCCATCTTGCCCGACTGAGGTCCACACGCACGCTAGTACTATCGGTGTAAGAGCAGTGCTTGTACAACGTCACAATGACACAGAGCATGTCGTGGCATATGCCAGCGGATGCCTGAGCAAATCTGAACGCAATTACACAGTTACGGAACAGGAATGTCTGGCAGCTGTTTTCACCGTACAGAAGTTTCGTTGTTATCTTTATGGGAGGCCATTTAAAATAATTACCGATCACCATTCGTTATGCTGGCTGGTCGGTTTGACCCCTCTGGCCGCCTCGCCCAACGTGCGAGGCGGCCAGAGGGGTCACGCAAACCGACCTCAGGAATACAACTTTATGGTGTCGTACAAAAGTGGCTGTCGTCACGCTGACGCAGACTGCCTCGCCCGGATTTCTCTTGCGACTACCGACTGCGATGCTGAGAATTTTGACGATTGCCTCGCCACTGTTACAAGCACGTTCCCCAGCACGGCTGACTTCCAGAGAGAACAACGCAACGATCTCCACGTGGATCCTCTTTTTGCCGCCGCACGTGCCTCTCAACACAGTGGTCACTTTACGGTCCGAGACAAGTTGCTCTATAAAACTAACTACTCCAAACCTGGAGCACGTTTTCTTCTAGTTGTTCCCGAGAGCCTTCGCCCCAATGTTCTACGTGCTATGCATGACGATGCGACATCCGGTCATTTCGGCTTCATACGAACGCTGAACTGCATGCAGGAACGCTTTTACTGGCCCAAGATGTACGAAACAACGATGCGTTGCGTCGCTAGCTGTGAGACGTGCCAACGTCACAAGCGCCCAGCCACCGCTACACCAGGTCTCCTTCAGCCATTAACACCACCCAGCACAACTAGGAATTGACATTATGGGTCCATTTCTGTTATCTAACAATAAGAACTGTTATATATTCGTCTGCGTAGATCATCTTACGCGGTACGCCGAAACTGCAGCCATTCCCTCTTCTACCGCTGCATCCGTAGCAGCCTTCCTGCTCCACTCCGTGGTCCTTCACCATGGCCCACTGCATGTTATTATCAGCGCCCGTGGCCGACAGTTCACTACTGATGCCATTGAAGAATTACTACGCATGTGCACGACACAGTTCTGTCATTCCACACGGTATCATCCACAGACGAATGGCCTTGTTGAATGGACAAACAGCACGCTGACCAACATGCTTGCCATGTACGTTTCTTCCAATTACAAGTACTGGGATGAAGTGCTCCCTTTTATCACGTACGCGTACAACACGGCGAAACATGAAACAACGAACTTCAGCCCATTTTATCTTTTGTCACCAGGTTGCCATTAAGCCCTCTAGACACTTTCTTACCCGTTATTCTATACAATGACGACTCTGTATCGAATACCCTGTGCCTCAGGAAAGAAGCCCGTCGAATCGCTCGTCTTCGGAATCTGGCCTCTCAACGTCGTTCGAAGGAACGTTATGACGACCGTCACAAACCGGTATTATTTGAAAAAGGTGACTTGGTGTTGCTTTGGACACCGCAGCACAAGCGTGGATTGCGTCAAAAACTTCTGTCACGATATTCAGGCCCATTTGTAGTTTTGGAGCACCTCAGCCAGCTCACTTACGTAATAGCTTGTCTTTTGTCCAATGGTCGACGATCGAGCAGAACCCAGCCCACTCACATTGCTCGCCTGAAATCTTTCTACCCTCCTTGTGCATCATAACCCGCCCTACTGGCTTCGTCTGATTGCGGGAGAAAGTAACGGACTAGTAAAAGGCAGAGAAGGAGAGGAAGACGAAGAGTCTTGGCAAGATCGCAGTGCGCTGCCGCAAGCGACCATCCCTCAGCTCTTGTAAATAAAGCCATTTCATCACAGCTCGCTGTAACAATATAATAGTATCCATGCCACACGGGCATAGAAAATGATATTCGATTGCAAAATCATTCAGTTCCCGAATGACATTTGACTTGATTATGTCGATCACAGCACCATGCTTGTGAGCATTAAGTGAGTAGCACTAAAAAAACAAACAAACGTTTACAAGCTTCATATACATCAGATAATAAATAAATGTATAACTAAGCATATTACACTCCCATTAGACTTAGTTTGTTACTTTGTTTCACGATGTTGCAACTGACCATGCCAAGCTAGCCAGATCCACAGCGTAAAAAAAAAAATAGTGCCTGTTGCATTTATTTTACAGCATCTACCAGCTGAAGATAAGTTTTTAAGCACTTGTTTAGGTGATTAGTGTAAATAACATACGCGGGAAGTTTCCTTCCAGTCGAATCAAATGTCGTTTTATACAATTACTTCATCAGCTGTGCCATCCAGAGTACGCATTTCTCAGTCGAATGAGTTCTGGCGATGGCATTAGGTGACGAATGGTGTTTGGGCTAATGCCATTTCGTTCATTTGTGCGGCATCGTGCGAATGACATTCAATCTGAAGGCATTAAGAGGTAAATGCCGTTTTCTCTGCCCGTGTGGCATCGGGTATTAGGTGCCTGGGCTGTCGTATGTCGTATACTGTTGTCGCATGGTGCAGCGCAGGCAAAATCACATAAAAAAGGAAAGATGAGAAAAAGAAACAAATAAAGGGAAATATAGAAATACAAACAGAAATATATAACACTGAAATGAAGGAAAAAGACAGAAAAACTGCAAAATACAATGAGAAGAGGAAATACGTGAAACTGAAGAGAAACAAAGGCTGCTTAGCTTCACATTTCTTTTAGGCTTGCCATCACTACTGCGAGACTGGCTTAATTTTTAAATTTTCTTTAGTTTTTTCTAAACAGTATTCATGGGCAAAGACTCAATTTGAATAATCTGTTAAATGACTAGCTACAATTTAATCTGGAAACTGCTTACAGCATTGCATATTGCTTAATCTAGCTATCTGATCGTATGCACTTTCTGCTGAATCTTTTTTTTCTTGTCATTAGAAATAATAGGGAGGCTGCCTTGTGTGCCTCTTCAACCAAGTTACCTACAATATTATGGCATATTTAAAATAAGCATTAGAAGCTAAACAAGTCTATTCAGTTTAGTCAGATCAGGACATAATTACAGCAAATAAAGTCCCCAGTCATGTTCGTTACAACTTAAATGTCAGCTGCTGCACAAAGTGCTCTGTTCATTTTGGTGAAAGCTGTGAATAGTGTAGCCAATATACCTAGGCATTGAATAATGTTGATTATGTGATATGTACAAATCGAACTGCAACCTAGTATAAAGAAATGCAGTAAATTAGACACAAAAATTAATGTCACACTGGAAAGCAAATCAATGTATATTACTTAGTGAGAATAGCTAATTACTGGATTCATTGAAGATGCACATATCATTTTTAAACAAATTTCAGCATTCCACATAAAAACCATACAGAAATTATGAATGCAAAATTGGGAAACGCTGAATACATTTTTGAGCACAGTCGTAGATAAGGGGGAGTTGAGGAGGTTCTAAAACCGCCGAAGTTTTTTTCATCTATCTTTTTGGATGACGCTACAGCATTTACATACCTTCACAACGACCACCAGTGGCTAAAGTTAGCTGTTCCACACTGAAACCCCACCCCTCAAATAAAAATTCCTGGGCACAGCCCTGCTTTTGAGCACATGAAGTCTTTTGATGCGTCAGACTTCAATAGCGTATATGATCTCTCTAGTTCGCGTTGTTCCCCACAGTGATGCTAGCAGGTGGACTGAGAAAAAATCGGCGATCAGCAATGACAGAGACTTGTGGCACAGTTGTCCATGCCTTTCCCGACCTCCAACATGCAACTACTGAATAAGCTGAAACCAATGAACGCGACTCAGGCTTCTGGAAAAACTAGTCCATGCTTCTCCATCTGAATTTTCCTTTTTCAGCCCTCTGTCTCTATTGTGCCATTTAGTGGGATGGAACTAAAAATTGCTCAGCAGCACAATCTATAGCATCTTATTTTTAGTTCTCTGGCCACTATAGTAACTTGATGCTTATGCACTCATAATTTCTTGTAAGCCTTATAGCTGTCACCACGTGCCATGCTCATGTGCTTTCATACTGTTACAAAGAAAATCTGCAAATTACAAAGTCATCTTTAGGGGCTTGACTCAGCCCATCCGCTGGTCTTAAGTAAGCAGTGTGCAGAATCCTGCAGTGTAAATGATTTGAGATGAACACCACTGCACTTTCACGTAAACATAAGCCTATGCACACATTTTTTTTCTTTTAGCCCTCATCAAAACGCAGCAATCTAGACTGATATTGATCCCATCAGTCCACCCTATTGCTACCCTGCTGCTAGTGCCCAACTGTATTCCCATATACTCGGGCATGCATTTTAATTCTACATTGCATTTCTTTGCCTGCAAAGTAAAAATATCGCAATGCAGCATGTCTATGAATAACAAGAGAATATCTTATCCAGCCACTAATGCAAAGCGCTTTCTACGCCACCTATGGAGATATAAAACTAAATTATCATCTGGACCTCTCTCTACAGGCGACCGTGATGGGAAATGCAGATTGAAGCATATCTACAACAGCAAAAACTGCTGGAAGGGACATGTTTGTTCTTGTTTACTTCCATGCGACAATAATGCACACTGCTTCAATACACATTCTTCTAACCCAAACCACCCAAAATAAGGTGCAAGCTACAGAAGTTACCTGTTTCATTCATTTTGATTGGGTGGGTGAACATCAATATTTGGCAATGTTTTCCATGTGGACTATATGTCAGTCTAGAGCTATAGGTGCAATCTTGTGCAAATCTTCCGCCTTTGAGACTGAAATGTCACTGACTTCTGAAGTTGTACTCAGCTATAGAGCTTTAATGTGCAGATAATTTTTTTGTAAGACTTTCTACAACATTCTTTTTTTTGTTGTTGTTGCAAAGAGAACCCGAATTCATGAGCATTAGTGAAAATTTGCCAGAGTTGGCAAACATGAGATGCGTTCGATGTAAATAATGTGGTTCAGTGGGCACTTTAGCTGAACTGTTATTGTAATGGGCTGGCATACTTGCCAAGTTTTTGTTAGGGACTATGGCCCACTGTATGTAAAAATCCGTTAGCTTTTATAACTCAACATATACTAAGTGAAAATGGTGGACTTAACTATTACATGAAGGAAGAACACAAGCTGCGAGAAACACCAAGATTTTGAAAACTAAGCAATATTTTAAACGATAAGGTTTCATTGAAGTTAACTAACTAAATGAACATGAAACTTCTGTGAATCAAATTAAGGTTCAGATGACAGAACGTGTATATTTCAAATTTTGAATCAAGTCCTGTGTATTTCGCTGTCTTCATCTTCATTCATGTGAGCGTTGCATGAACTAAGAAATAAATACATAGAGACTAGCTATTTTTTTATTTATAATTTAACAACATTAACCATTAGTGATTTCAGCAGAGTCTCTGATACATAATGACAGATATTTAGCAGCTGTCTTTATTCCCGAGTTAACACATGGCCTAGTCTGTCCTGTCCTTTGTCTGAAGTTCTTTACAGTTAGCGGTGACAAATTATAGATTACCAATTAGCTTGAACCTACACGTAGCATATCGAAAGCTTTGTGATGTTCGATCTAAGATCGCACATTATGAAATTGACATATCTTTATTTTTGCAGACTCGTGAAGGATAACAAGCAGGCATCATTCATCATTGAGGTAACGGAGGATGTCCAAGCATGCTGCTTAATTTCGGGAGCACCCTACATACCAGCCCCTCTAAGCCGGTGGAATACGAGGTCTGAGCACTGCGTCACCAAGGTGCTGACGAGGTTTAGAGACAGACGAAGCGATAATTTTATGGGAAAATGAAAAGCATGTTGCAAGTCTCAATGTACTACCTTGCATGAGAGGTCTTGAATGGTATTCTGTTCATTTTATAGATGCATTCTATAGATGCACTGCCTTGTGGCAACATGTTAATAATGCAAAAAGTAGTGCGTGGCAGTGGAGGAAAAAAACAAGGGATGGCACTTGGAATCTTTGTTCTCTTTCGCTGAAATAAACGTCAGCGTTGGAATGCACTGCTTTATTTTTTCGGTCACATTGTCCTTCAACTTGGTTCATCCTAGAAAGACATCTTCGCAGATTTTACAGCATATGCATAGCAGAGTTCCAACCCTAGAAATGGAAATCCAAATGGATGCCTAGTTTAGAAAAGCTGATGCACACATGATAAAGTTTTGAATGACTTTCTTCCCAGTCTGTCTGGATGGAGCACCGCTGTATCGAACAAAGGCAATAAAGAAAGTAGGCGAAATGTCTATGCTCCAGTGCTTTGTTATTGGGTCCCCTGCATGAGTGATGCATTTGAGTTCTGCAAAAACTTGTAGTTGTAGTTATCTGGCTTGTTTTTGAACATCTATTCTGGGAATGAACATTTCCATAATATTGTTTATTTATAGCTGCATTGCACTTTCATTGTTAATTTTCGTTTACTTTCTTTTTCGTTTCTTATGTTTATAGTAAGAGATGTCTCCTGTTGCAAAAGGACAACTTAGAAATGTTTTCTAGTCCCTTCCCCGGTCACGAGGGGCAAATGCTGAAGTGTAGCTTCAAGTCTCGAGCAAGATAGAATGATAAATTTCAAGAAATTTCGAAATGACTCACTCTGCAAAGGTGCCACGGTTGGTGTACGCAGGCACAAATTTCCGGGTGAATTCCCAAAGAACCAGATACATTGGGAGTTCCCGGCTATTAGACAACTTACAAGAGGCTATAAAGATCACTTCATGAGGTGTTGCCAAGTTGGTCAGATCTAGCTTTCTCATGACGACCGCCCCTCACGCAAACACAGAGTTCGTTAGGAGGTACAAACATGAAGATGGTATCTCATGATTCATCCTCATGCCAATGACATGTAGCAATAGCCAAAAACTAGTGGTATGATAAAAAACGGGGGGCACAATTAGCTGTAGGCATGTTTTCATGGGTATAATAAACGAGTGCATCACCGACGCCCTATTTTGTACACCCAAATGCAATCTAAGTGCTGCACTCTCTAACACATGCCATTAAGTAACCTATGAAGGAAAGACGTGGAAATTTAGGGGCTCATTTTCCTTTGTTACACAAAATATGAATGAGAAGTAACAAACCATTCTATGCCAAGAGAAGTATAAGTGATGTCATTTGTAGTATATATATAATGTACGCGTGAAGAAAAAAAAGTGGATAAAAATGATAACCTTCCAATGGCAGGGAGCAAACCTGGGACTTTCTAATAAAGGGTTCAAAGCTCTCGCAACCAGCCACTGCAGCACAGTTGGTAGAGCATAGGACGCGTTTTTGATGATTGCAGGTTCGGTCCTCACCACCAGCATGTCATGTGGGTAAATTCTACACGTAAAGACCACAAGCAGAACAACGTGGCACAGGGACGCTCTTTCCTTCCGCTTTGTCGTTCTTCTAGTTGGTGTATTAGGCTTCTAGAATTTATCCTCGTAATGTACCAACTAGCCTAGCAACAAGTACATTTAAGCGACGAATTATCTTTCCATCCCTTTCTTTCTTCACACTAACATTACAATCACTACTTACATCCCCTACACTTTCCTAGGCATTATTGTAAGAGTTCGTTAATATTAAACAAAGTAGGTTACACTATATAGAAATGGTGGGAAAAGAGCACGGATATGATTCAAATATTTGAAATTCTTACAAACATTGGTATTAGTGAAAGAGAGGCCTGTATGAGTAAGAAATTGACTTTTCATCCCAGCTCTGCAAAAATAAATGTCCAGTAAAGTGCAGTGGAAAAGGGTGAATTATAATTACAACCAGCTGTTTGTACGAGTTTTTCATTTTATTACTTTGAAGACTTTGTTAGGGGTATTATATGCATAAGGGGTGGTTAGCATTTTTGTACAATAAAAGCAGGTTTTTCACTTGTTTGCACAGATGGAGCATGGTGGCACAGGTTGTTCGTCTCTGGCAGCCTGAGGGAAAAAAATGATGCTTGAAATGTCACTGTTTGTGTTCGAAGACAGGCTGACGACGCCCCGCCGCGGTGGTCTAGTGGCTAAGGTACTCAACTGCTGACCCGCAGGTCGCGGGATCGTCTCCCGGCTGCGGCGGCTGCATTTTTGATGGAGGCGGAAATGTTGTAGGCCTGTGCGCTCTGATTTGGGTGCGCGTTAAAAACCCCAGGTGGTCAAAATTTCCGGAGTCATCCACTACGGCGTCTCTCATAATCATATGATGGTTTTAGGACATTAAACAACACATATCAATCAATCAATCAACAGGCTGATGCACGTGAGATGCATCTGTAATGCAAGTTGATCTGACCATGTGCTGTCATCAGCTGCTATTGCTTTCCATTCTATCTAGATTAACCATCGAGTGTAGACGTGTTCAGCGTTGATGTCAAGTTACAGTAGCTCTCTCCTTTCTTCACGTCAAGTGGCACACACTTTCCCAGAGACGACAAAACGCTTACACTGAACCAATCAACAATAGATTGGGATTTTACGTACCAAGATCGTGATCTGATCATGAGGGATGCTGTAGTGGAGGGTTATGGAAGTATCTGCCAGCTGGGTTCTTTTAACGTGCGTCTTTCCGACGCTATCAAAGTGCGGCTGCCGAGACTGCGACTCGTCTGCAGTCGAGCACCATACCCACTGGAACACCATGGTCCGTCAATCTAAAGGAAGCACAACTTTTCCATTTTAAAAGAACGTAGGCAGGCAAACATGGATACAAAAGCTCTGAAAAGTTTACAATGACACAAATGTCGCCTCAATAGACGCAAAAACTTGACTGCACGTTGCAAGTTTTGTATACTTTCTTTTACGCTGCTGTGTGCCTACTCAGTCGACTATTAGCATTTGTGCCATCTTGGCCCCTTTTCATGCGTTTGTCTTTGCACGCGTACTTTGTATTAAGATAAACCCTCGACGAATAGTGTTGTACAGCAGTTTCGTTTTCAGTTATGAAACCTGCTTCATCACACCCAGAGGTTGCAATATCTGAATATGAAGCATCATCGCAAATAAAACTAGACCTTCACTCAGGACCCAGCTATGTCTATGATTGTGGGGAGGAGACTGTCTCGGTGGTTCACACCCGGTGCTTCATTTTGCTGGTGTCCCAGGCCGGCCACGCCGACACCACGACAAGCTCAACTTTCAGTCATTCCCAATTTTTCGCTGCATTCTCCACTTCCACGACATGTACCAGTTTAGGGAAGCGGGAGGTTATTTTGACGCATGTACACAATTATACGAATAAAACAAACTCCGCAGCCACATTTAGTCCGAAGTTTCTAATGTGAAAACTAAAAAACTAACCCAACGATTCGGGACCAATTGGGTCCCTTCTTTCTTCTGGGGTGGCTGTTTGGTCGACTCCTTAGCTGGCATCTTTTCTTGATGATGTCCCCCTCTCCATTGCTCTTATTTGTATGAACTTTCACCCAGTCAGACAGATCTCTGTCAAACATATTCACCTTTGAATGTACACTATTTGCGATAACTGTTGGCACCTTACAACCTAAAACCACAATATGATCACGAGGGACACTGTTGTAGTAGGCTCAGAAGTGTTTTTACCATCTGGCCTTAATGTTCACTTAAATCTTGCTACAAGGGCGTTCATTGTGCTTTGCTCTCATGTAAATGGGGCTGCAGTGCAATGGCCAGGAATCAAACCCCCACCACCGAGCTGAGCAGCCCGATTATTATTATTATTATTATTATTATTATTATTATTATTATTATTATTATTATTATTAATTATAATTATTATCACTATTAATTATTATTATTATTATTATTATTATTATTATTATTATTATTATTATTATTATTATTATTATTATTATTATTATTATTATTATTATTATTATTATTATTATTATTGTTATTATTATTATTATTATTATTATCATTATTATTATTATTATTATTATTATTATTATTATAGTGGGAAAATTCATTGGGCAAGTTGGTTAAGCTTCATATCAATAATGCCCGAACAACTAGGCAGTAAGATTACGAAGACTCGTATTACTGTGCCTGTGGCATAGTGGCATACAAAAATTTGTGCTCATTTTAATAAACTCTTCATCCGCAAGTACGCGACTGTCCAGTTTGTCTTCCCTCGTACGTAGGTTTGTTGTTTTGAATCATTATCATCACAATTATTGTTATATCATTATTATTGTTATTGTAATTGTTGTAGTTGTTGGTAAAGAGCATAGGACTTTCTTCAACAGGTACAGGGATCAGCCCTATTTTTTTCAACGAGGAAGTTGCCTAGACGCACAAGAAATATCAATCTACACCAACACAAATATATGACTCTGACTGGTAAAAAAAAAATCTGATTTACAAGTTGCTTGACTGCAGCAGATGAAACAGCATGTCATGTTCTGGGCGGCTACTAAATGCCACACTATCCTAAGGTCATGCCAGCAGTTCAAAGGTCAACCACACTTCATGCCTCCAGTCAAACTCCCTCAGTTTCCAAAGAATTCATGGCTCGACTAATTCATACAATAACTCCTCCTTGACATTAGCCATTGTGGAATTGAATACTTTACCGGACTGTGTTGTGACTGAACTTAACCCCATCAAATTTCTAAAATTTGTTGAGCGCTGATGCATAGCAGACAGAGATATTTTGTCTGTTTTTTTTTTGTTTTTTTAAGGTGTTATTCTTCACGTGCATTTTCAGTGCTTGGAATTTCACCTGTTTCTTTGCAAACACTATTTTTATTCTATTTGCCTAATTAATCACTGTTCAAACGTTCCTTTTCTTCTATGTATGCTCACCCCTTATGTAATATCCCAACCGGGGCCTTTAAGAGTAAATAAATGATGACAATTATGATAAAGATCATCATCATTAGTCCTAAGATGAGCTGGGGAAGGCAAAGAGTAAAAGAAGAAGCCATGCGACCTTACTAATTATACAGATTGCCAAGAGACGCTACAGCCATGCAGTAAGAGCTAATTTAGATGTTATGGAACCAGGAAAATTGTGCAAAGTAATTGAATGCCAAATTATTGAAGGCCTAAAAACAACCAATTAGCAACTGTCTATTACATCAATGCATTTGTACCTTCTTGATGAATACATAAACCCTGGTTTTACTTTGCATGAGTGTAAAAACCACAATTTGCACCACTTGTGACTTGGTTTGACAATGCAACCGCAGGTATAAAATTCGCTATCCTAACTAACCAGAAAATGTACTAACCCGGAACATTACTTGCCTAACCGTAAGGCTTCCGCTGACGACAGCGGTAATTTAGACTGCACTGCCTCGTTTCGGTTGCCTGCAAACACTTTTTTTTCACACCAAGTCACACATTTAAGGCACTTCAGGCTTGACCCGCTTCAAGGGTTGTCCTAATTAACAGGGCTGCGGTCAAATATGACTGAGTTAAAGGAAGATGCGCTTCGAAAAAAAAATTTCCCTTTGATCTGTAGCCTAAGGCAATGTAACTTTTTACTGTTTATGTAAGCTTTTGTGCTGATTATAAATATGTAATCAGTTTTATTATATAAGTTGTATAGTTTTCCCTTTGTACCATGACAATGTGTGAAATATAGCTCTTTTTGGGCACACTTCTTGTGCCACTAAGCTTTTGAAATATGAGTCAGTAATGGCTCATATTTCTCCACATAAACTGTAGGCTGCCAATAACTACCAAGTGGTATGATGCACATAAACAAACGAGAAAAAATGTAATGTTAAATGCTCAGCCCATACAACTGGTTACTTAACATTCATAATAGTTATAGATGTTATATCAACATTAAAAAAAAAATGATTGATCTATTCACATATTCAGAAGTATGTGGTGAAAATTTTATTTTGATCTGGCTCTCGGAAGTACCAAAAATATGACGTCGAAATTCAAGGAGTTGCCCCAAATTGCATCTAGATGCAATTTAATTTAGAATGACATTGAAAATTGCATAATAAGCCTTGAAATGACAGCTAATATGTATGGCAGAGATGCGCTTTTACAATAAATCTTCCGTTATGGAAGCTTGAGAGTTCAGTTTGTTTTTCTCCCTAAAGCCCCTGTTAGGGTATTACATTAGGGGTGGAATATATCGTGCAATGCAGAATTCAAAACATTGAAAAAAGAATTGGGAAATGTTCATACACTGTGCATATGAAAACATGCATTAAGTAAAGACACGCACTGAAGAGTTCATCAATTTGGCAAAAAACAACACATAATAATTGAACATATTTCGTGAAAATATTACACTGAAATAACACTGTACACAAGAATAAGACACAACGAACACTGTAGAATTACAGACACGTATTAAGTGATAACTGTACAATCAATGATAATAAATCAGGCAAAACAGAGCACTGAGCAGTTTTGAATGTCTATAATGGTCATTTGTTGCTACTATGGTTGTTTTAAGCATGTTGCATTGTGGTGAACTCCTCATGAGAAATGCAATGACAGACAGTGAGGGGACAAATTCCAGGTATCTGAAGACAATGATCTCTAACTTTTTTTTTTCTGCCAACACTGGGCTCTTTAAGAGCGATTTCAGCCTGAGTTCACAGCCTTGATATTTTTTCGTCGTGTAGAGGTACTATGCTCATGAAAGCAGTTAAAAACGAAAACACGTAATTTTGAAAAAATTGTTTTCCAACTTGCATCTCGCTTATTGAGTGTTTGACACCGTTGAAAATGCATATGCTGGCCAAGACCAGAGAGCTCGTTTGAATTATTTCAATTAACAAGTGTCAATGCTCAAGACATGACAAAAAAGTAAATTATGATTTACAGGCTTTTCAGTACCTTGGCAAAACTACTAACACAATAGAACTTTTTTACAACAGCAAAGTAAGCTTTAGTATTTTGCCGTATTAATGGCGACATTCGATTTTTATTGTGTGTGTAAACAAGATGCTAAAATGCAGTTTGCATTCTATATATAGTGAAAAATGTAGATAACTCTCTTGTCATGAGCACGCATAATCAACACACCCCAACATGTTCGACTAGAAGCTCGTGTCACCTTGAAGCACGACAGGCACAACCATTAAATGGGTGGACAGGCAATGCAGGGAAG
The DNA here is from genome assembly GCF_043290135.1 of Rhipicephalus microplus. Classification (NCBI taxonomy): domain Eukaryota; kingdom Metazoa; phylum Arthropoda; class Arachnida; order Ixodida; family Ixodidae; genus Rhipicephalus; species Rhipicephalus microplus. Next base: position 96,954,344 of record NC_134708.1, read on the forward strand.
CACACAAGCATTATGAAAGGGTCTATTACATGCAATATACATGAAATAATATAAGAGATATAACGACATCTCAAATGGTTGTAATAATCATGATATTCAAACGTTTCCTTTGACCCTTGAATATATTTTCATATTATTGACACCGAATTAAGAAACTCCACTATTCGAACATTTTTGGTTAACACCTATCAGCACTATATTTAACACAATGCCACTTCGAACAAATGTTTTTATATCTCCTAAATACATGCAGCCGTAGCAGATATCGCAGGAAAATCCAAAGTGAACTTTGGCATCGTGGTCTTCATTATTACTTTAGAATGCATGGAAACACATGAAACAACAAATGAGTAAGAAGCCCCAGAGGCAAAGAATACCACTCGTTCACAAGCAACTGATTGAGCTACACAAAGTACGCACTCGCGAATATATTGCACTCTTTATCCCAAAGACTGCTGCAGTTTTATTTAATTTTTTCTATACATGGTTCAGGCCAAGATGGTTTTGTGGAGCAGCTCGTACGCTATGCGCCTTCGAATGTACGGTACCTGCTCGGGGCCGAACGTGATCGGCGCGTCTCTGGTAAGGCACTCGGCATATTGACACAGGAACGCGCCGCAGTCGTCACTGTTGGTCTGAAGCGGCACCTTCGCGATTTCCGATCTCCAGTCGTTCCAGTCGAGCTCGCAGTCGCGCTTCAGCCGACTCTCGTCGTCCAAGTACATTTTAATCATCATGGTTGGGCTTACGGGAGACTTGGACGGGCCCAGACTGTCGTAGTAGACGATGCGACGCTGGCGGAAGTCCACTACAAGCAGGCCCCAATGACAAGTCATGTGCAGCGGGACGAGCAAGATGTCGAAGGCGAAAATGTCCACCGCTCGCGTCCAACGCGAGACGCCCCCGTATCCGCAGACCATCAGTTTCTCCAAGAAGAAGGTGCTGAAGGCGTACACGCTAGGAAGGTCGTCCCGCTCCGTAGAACGCGCCGCGATGAGGTTCAAGTAAAAATTCACCACCTCATCGTTGAGCCATTGCCCATCGGCCAACGTGTACAAGTCTCTTCTTTTGATCTCTATCCGAAAGGCCGACACAAGAACTTCGTCAGGCGGCGTCGGCACCATTGCACTTTGCACCTCTCGCTGCATCACCCGCGTTAACCTGGCCGGGATGGACGACTGGGTATCGCATTTTGTTCGACGTTTGGAAGCGCAGGACCTTTGCACCAGCTGACGCTTCAGCTCAATGAACGAGTCCACCGTGGCAGTCACAGACCATTTGCCGACGTAGTCCGGGTCCGGGTTTCGAGTCGACCGCACAGGGCGACTGCTCGGACGTCGCCCGAAGGTCTCGTAGACCGAAAGTTCCAACCCGTAGATGGCCATCGGGTCCACGCAGTCTCTCAGCTCCCGCAGAAGGCGAGGCGGCCGCTGCTGATCGTGCTTCAGTGCGGCTCCGACGCCTTCAGCACTGCTACGCCGGCTGCTCGGTTTAACGCCGTCGGGGCGCCGTCGGCTGCTCGTTGTCGCTTTCGCCGCCATTCGCTTCACTTAGACTGCCCAAAAAAGTCTTCTTAAATTCCGTCAGCCACGCGATCAGCGCACTGATTTTGTGGATCGAAGCGCGTCTCTTTCGGACCAGCTGAACTGGGAGACGCACTAGTGACCACGATCGACCAAATATGGTATGTGCGTGGAGAGACGCGGCATAATTGCGAGATTGATTGAGTGAGTCTTGAAAGGAGGGAAAGAGGCACTTAATTTATGGCTGCCTCATTGGCGACACGCGCAGTGCGATTGTTATAGGCATGTTGACGCCATCGAGGCTCCGCCCTCTACACTTCGCTCCAAACATGGCAAACGTGATGTCACACTTTTTTTTTTTTTCCACTAGCCTTTCGTCGTATTTGTACCGTTGTGCCGTTGCGATTAATGTGGCGAACTCGGATGCCGTCCAAGAACAAAGCGACCACGCTCGAAACTTTGCCGCGGTATCGGGAAACTTAGGAGCGTCAAATAAAGAAGAGTGTTTCGGTTTAACGTGCTCTCGCTCTTCGCGGTGCAGATTACGACTGAGACGTAGTGACTGTTTTTGCTTCTAGACTGATCTTGCCCTCCTTTCGATTGCTTGGCCGCCTCAGGAGAGGCCGACTACAGCTCACTGGAATGTAATGCGAAAGCATCTGTGTCGTAGGGTCGTGAAAATCTAAGTTGGCTGATCAAAAAAAAAAAAAAAAAGCAAGGAAGCTGCAAGAACTATCACTCCTCTATTCAACATGGTTTGATAAGGCGAGAAAGCTACGCCACAACGAATAGGTACTCTCGCGTTTCGGCCTCCGTCAGGTCTTCAAGGCTGTTAGGACCGATTGTTTGCTGTTGTGGCGAGGAAACTCTTGTGGTAGAAAGCTGTATACGTGTTAGGGGGTTATTAGACAATTAAGTATTGCACTTGCAGTGCTTAAGAAATCAGAGTGAAAATTAAGAGACACTGCATGCGTTACACGCAGGTTTTCTCTGTTGCTCTTTTTCTCTCTGGAAGTTCTTTATTTCAAAAGATTTGGAAATACGTCAGCTTTCTGGGCAATCGGTCCGGTGGAGCGCAAAAATGCTAAAAAGTCGTTTCCAATAACATCTTAGAAATCAGCTCAACTTTACGCTGCAAGAATTATTTCGTATAACGGAAAATTAACAGCTCGAAATGATGATTCATTGGCAAACCAACGCGCTTCCTTGCTTTTATCGTCCACAGAATTAATAGTTCCAAAGTGAAAAGAATTTCTCAAATTTGTTGCACGTGTACATTTTGTAGGTAGCTTCGGGACTACCTACCTCACTTTGTTTCAAGGCTTTGCATACTTGTAATTTTTATTTTATTTTTCAGTGGTCCATACCTTATTTCACGAGAATGCAGGTATAGATTTTTTCTCGGCAACCACTTCGCACCGTTTGTCGCATTTGACATTGTCTGGGTAGCTGCCTTCATTCCGTCACTCATCTGCGTTTTATTTTCAAACAATATAATTTAAAACAGCACAGAGAACAGGAGCTAAAGTGAAGTCGCTTCTCACTTTTAAGGGCGAAGCTCCACAGGCTGATGTTGAATTCCAATGGCGGAGTCGGTGCAGCCGACCGACTTCGCGAGCGAGCACTCGACTCTGGCGTAGAGCAAATCCTCCAAATCCGCCATCGAACACACAACCCGCCCTGTTGGAGCAAGGCGGAAGCTGCCGCGTTACCCAAGATACCTTGCGCGTGGTCTTTTCCGCTGTCTGTTTCCCACGTGGTTTACCAGCATCGCCGCATCGTTCGTTTGCTTGTTCAGCGCTGTTCACCTGTGTGGAATGGATATCACGCCAAGCGTGCAACAGCTATTGTCCACGATGTCTGCTGTCGCTATCGAGTAGCAGAAGCATTGCCGCACACTTTGCTGCCGAGCCGTCCACGCCGTCCGCCATTATCAACACAACTTGCGTGATGCTTGCGCGGCTGGCCGTGCCTCCAAGCAGGCAAACGTGTTAAAGGAAATGCGTCACGCTGAGTTCCGGTCCACTCCACCGATTTCGGCGGAGCAGTTTTTTCTGCTCCACGGAGGGACTCCCGCTCTGAATCCCCTCCTGCTCTCTCATTGGAACTTTTGACTCTCGCTCTCACTCTGTCATTGGAACACACTTGCTCTGAAAGGAGCAGAAAAACTTGCTCCGACTCCGCCATTGGAATTCAACATGAGAGTCGTGCGTTCCCGATGTATGTAGTAGTAGTAGTGGGTAGCCACCTCTAGTTTAGTCTTTGGAATGTCCGCTGGATGGCGGTACTTGCATATAATAAATCAACGCCTTCTCTAGGAAGATGCCTGCCGCATGAGAAAAAAAAAACAACTGCCACACCCTTTCCCTCCTTCATTTTGAAAATGTTCTCGGTTGCTAGCGTCATTTGTGGCAGACGGTGCAACAACGCAACACTTTGCATAGCCTCCGAAACAGTGATGCACAGTTGCAGGTCTCGAACAACTCTCGACTGACGCGCCCCTATGGGCCGCAGCTGAAAAACGCTAAGTTGGTACCGCCCGTCGCCGTAATGATAGTGTCGGTCGCGAGCGCCACCGCGCAGAGCTTGTTCAAAACTGAAGGCAGGCAGGCCAACTTCGCTGGGAGCGCGAGCCATTCCTCAGGCATCTTTCTAGAGGAGGCGTTGGATAAATATATGACCAAAAGATGCGAGATGGCGGTACTTGGAGTGTTACTAGATGGATGGACAGCAGCACGGACAGATGGACCGACAAATGGACGCTTCGCCCCACTCATCATCGTTCACTCCATAAATTTCTTTTAGTAGCGTTAGCTACACTGGCCAAGCCAAAGCGATTTCACGTGCACGTACAAGAGCCGTGCTGCGCATGCGCCTGGAACAGTGACTGCGCGCGCCTTGCCGGTCTGTGCATTCCAGAGGAGTACAATCAGACGCATTCTGATCGTACCCGTGGCTTGTGCACCGAGGCGAGCCACGCTGCTCACTCTGGTCGCGTCAGAACCCAAGGCAACGCTTGGTGGCACTGCGACTCTGGAAAGGGAAATTGGGGATGTACATCAGGCGTTTTTCCTTCTTTCCGCCGCACTATCGCTCGCTTCCGTTAATGGGCAGGGCTCTCGCGCTGCACTTCGAGCGCTGCGCACCGCTTGAAAAAAAAAAAAAAAATCTCCTAACTGGACAGGTACTTCGAAAAGTGAACGTAATCAAATCAGAAAAGTTTGTCAATCATGTTTACGTTGTGTAGCAGACGACAAAGATGCCCGACTTGACGTGAAATGCATTTCCGAAGCCCGCGGCATTACCATATACAATAGGGCGAGGGAAGCTTCCTTCTTTCCTTCTGACCTAAGTTAAAGGGGCCCTAAAACACTTTTCATGCATGGAATGAATTTACTAAACGAGCTTATTGCCTTACGAAAATTCCCAGAGGTGCAGCTTGCACTTCTGCGTCACGTCAGGCAGGCGGCGGCAGCCAGTGGAGCCCTGGACTTAGGGCCCCACCCATCAAGCTCATGACCCCTGTACCACACCCTTGCAAATAAAGTTTTTCCTTCCTTCCTTCCTACGAAAATTCAACGCCAAAAAAGTTTTGAGAATCCGTCCAGTACGAGCGCAGTTACAATGCCTTGTCACAGGCATTGTAAATCGCAGTCTTTCTTCTCTCGTCTCGACGAAAGCGCTCGAAGCTAAGCAAAGAGGGATGGAAGGGGCAAAAAAAAAAAAAAACGTCATGCGCGCCTGGTGACTTTGGGCACTTCTTTTTCACCGAATACACTGCTTTTTCAACGAGTTTATTTGTCGGTTTTATTGAAACGCCAGGCGCGCATCTAATGCGCGTCTAGTGCATGCCAGTTGGTACAAATACCCGCGCGTATGCACGTATACAGAGGAGCTGGAGGTTGTAATCAACGCACCTTAAACATTTCACGGTTGACCAGTTCACGCTTGAGCCGAAACGCACTATTTCGAGACACCTCACCAGCAAAACTCTCCGTTTTCAGGAAGTTCCGAGCACCGCATCACAATCGCCTGGCATCACGATTGTCCAAATTAAAAAAAAAACGTCATCGCAGTGCTGCTAGTCAAGCGTTCATACCAGTCTGGCTGTAGTTTTTTCTTGCGTGTGCACAAGCCGGCTGTAATCAATCGTCACAACGTCACTGACAGGACGCCACTAACCACGTCACTGGATCATGTGGTCACTGACAGGATCCAGCAAGAAGCGCCTTCACTGTATCACAGCCCGAACAAAACGCATTCGGAGAAGTGGACAGTTATAACTGGACGAACTACGATGTACGACGCGAGACGCCATGGCTAGTGGTGTAAAATCACGTCCTCTGTATGTTAAATATAAGCTACACAACGTTGCCAGTTGAGTAGCACACATCCCGCTTGCTCTTGTGTTGTGCCATTTATGTTCCTAAAGGTAACCATGTAATCTACGACTCATTTCGTTCCATTTCGTTTCATTTACACCTATTCACCGTAGCGATTGAACCCTAATTTTTGCCTTTTTATGAAAGTTTTGAACCTTCTAGGGGGCGCCCCAGGAACATAGGTAAAAAAGAAAGGAAAAGGTGACGTTACCTTCGAAACTTGTTTCATCTAGGGACTTTGCGCTGTGCCAACGCCCCCTAAAAAACTATGCCTGGGTCGTCGCTCTATTTTCAGTTGGGAGCCTCCTGCCAGCACGCTATCTCGGAGGCCATGCCTTCTGTCTTGTGTTGCGACCGGCCGCCGCGTGAGACTGCTGGCCTTTATACCGCTCTTCACACGCTCTTCACGTGACATAACCGTACCGTTCTGCCGGTACTAAAAACTGCACATATATCTCTTTTTAAAAATTTTCGGACCTCAGGGCTGTTTACTGGCCCTTTAAGGGCTCGTTTTTTCTGTTAGGCACAATATTATTGAGAACTAGCATACAATACTGCCGGAGAGAGTATAGTGGATGTCATTCGAAGTAATTGTAATGTAAATTTGAAAAAGAAAACTGGACGAAAAGATGAGTTGCTGCGGGCAGGAAACGAACCTGTGACCTTCGACTAATGCGTTCGATGATCTACCAACTGAACTGCCACGGCGGCTATCCACCCGTCCACTTTATGGGGTATATATGCGTCTTAAACGCATATATACCCCATAAAGTGGACTTGCCGCCATGGCGAGTGTGGAACACTCTTGCCTGTTTGGCGTCACGTAGTTAGTGGTCTTATTACGAGATGGCAGCTGACATCATGAAAGACTTGACGCCGGTCATTAGTGCCATGTTTGAAACGTTACGTTTAGCGGCGCCCCCATACCTCAAGCTAAGTATATTGTGGCATAGCCGAGCTATGCCACTGCTTGATTTTTTTTTCTATCCCAGGCTAGCTTTTCATCTCCGGGAAAAATAAAATTCCCACGTTTGTTCGTATTACAAGCTTAAAGTTTGTTATAATAGACGCGAGCATACTTTGCGAATTTGCTGCCGCTGATGGACATGCGCTCTTTTCGATTGAAGATTGTCGTCCTTCAAAATGCTCTTTGAAGGTTTTCTAAAATCGGAGCTTACCGGATAAATCCGAATTTTCAAAAACCTTACAGGGTGGGTGTTTATCAAATTTATTTAGGATTTATCGGAAAACACTGAGCCCTAATTATAATATCGCCCTTCCATCCAGCATATGGATTGATAGTGTTTGAATGTAGAACAAAACGTGTAAGACACGGCACCGACAATTTCGAAGGACAATCCCTGTTGACAGTTAACAGCGTGTAACACCATAACCACGGTAAAGGCGCGTTTACACTAGAGAGACACGACACCAATTTTGGTCTCCCGACTGTGTATTTTGTCTTGTAATCGTCTAATGCACACTGCAAAGGCACAAACAGTCTGTCGAAGACTACGCCCACGCCTTGCTCACAGCCTTTCGTTGGCCAATTCTGTAGTCACACTGCAGGCTAAACTTTCCCGCCTGCACCTAATTTTCAGCTATGCTCCTTGCTCTGTCATTGTCCCTCTCCGGTTACGCTGAGCAGCGCCCGCCATAATCCGCGGCATCGAGAGACCAGGCTGCTTAGACACAAAAGGGTAGCTAAGAAAAGACTTCCGGTTGGTGCTCAAAATGCCTGTTCAGACACCACGAAATGCCTATTCAGACACCACTTCGAAAAGGGCATTGTTATCTCCCCCAAGATTGCTCCCTTCGTGGTCGTTTGAAGCAAAGAGATGGGGCAAATTTTCGCTTAGCCGCAGATCTCCCAAAGACACACCCACGACAGGTCTGCGGATGCGTTTTGCTACGACGACATGCTGTCTTTTGAGGCGCCGTCGTCGAGGGAGCCAGAGCCACGACCACCCTGGCGGTGAGAGCGCGCACTTCTCAGCTGCTCCCGCAGACGAGAGTTGCAGCTGGTGGAGGCGTTGCGTGCGCGCATCGTCGTAACAAGACCAAAGGGCGCTGGCGGGACTGCTGCGTATTCTAGTGCAACCATATATAAACAAAGGGAGGGCGTATAGAGGAAAGGGAGGAAATAGAAAAAGGAGGCAGCGTTGCATCCAAGTGGTCAGGCAAGCGAAATTCTGTTCTCGCTCTCCTGTCTAGTGCTGTCGGACTCGTTTCTAAACTGAACGGCGCGTCTCTGCTATATTTATTCGATAGTGAAGACAACCATCAGTGGAAAACAGGGACAAAGGGTCTAGTTTGAACGGCATTTTGCCGGAAATAAAACGAGCGTATTATGTAATATACGGCCCATGTAAACTGTTTTTTTTTTTTCATCTGGCCCACTGAGCGTTTAGTCATGCACTTCAGGACTAACGAAGTTCTTATGCGTCCATCCATCTGACCACCACCATCAAACTCCGATGCCACCGCGTGAAGTGAATGATACGATTGGCAGGAATTTTTTTTTCTTTTTGTAAACAGTTGCGTGTAAAGGAAAGTTGCCTTGTCACGAGGCTTGTGCGGGGTCACGTTCACCTACGCCTCTGAGCTGTTATAAAAGATACTCTCACGGTGAACACTCCATGCAGAGTTGTCTCTGGTCAACTTAATTGTGCAAAAGTCAATGTTCTTGTTACCGACAAAGCAGTGGACTACTCGAAGCTTAGCTTTCTGGAGTCAGACGATGCGGTAAACGTTTTTTCTCACTGGCTGCCATGGCTGAGTAACATCGGAATTTATTATTGAAAATTGGGCAAGCTGGTAACAATTGATTGTTCAAGGTACAAACAATGCGACAAACGAAGACAGAGAAATAGGAAGACACAGGACGAGTGCTGTCCTGTGTCTTCCTATTTTCTCCGTCTTCGTTCATCGCACTGTTTACCTTGAACAATGAATCCGAATTTCTGCCTTGCTAGAGAAGTATCAAACGTCTTCGATTTTCACTCGTTGTTTAGTTTGCCTAACAACACCGTTTCAGTTTTTCCGCTTGCCTGTGTCGGCCTAAATTGATGGTGTCTGTTCAACATCGATAATTGCTAGGCTTTCATGGGCCAAACAAGATATTTTGAGGTACACTCTCAAGAAAGAGCGAACCCGCAGGTCGCGGGTTCAAATCCCGGCTGCGGCGGCTGCATTTCCGATGGAGGCGGAAATGTTGTATAGGCCCGTGTGATCAGATTTGGGTGCACGTTAAAGAACCCCAGGTGGTCGAAATTTCCGGAGCCCTCCACTACGGCGTCTCTCATAATCACATGGTGGTTTTGGGACGTTAAATCACACATATCAATCAATCAATCAAAAAAGAGCGAGTAAAAAGGGTGTCTTTTTGTCCCACAACAATAATTGTCAACTATATTGCGTTCCATCCTTGTGCTATCACCCCGCGCCTGGTACACTCCGGTCACGATCGACATGCCGATGAACAGGGTTACATTGCATTCTCGATAGGAAAGTGGCCAGTGCCGAGTTTTCAAGAAAGGAAGCGCACGCAAGCCTAATGACGATTATTGTTGTGGGACAAAAAGGCACCTTTTTTACTCGATATTTTTTAGAGTGTGTGCGTATCGTGATTATGACCGCCTGGGGTTCTCCAATGCGTACATATATCTTGGTTCATGGGTGTTTTTTTTTATATTTCACCCCCATCGAAGTGCGGCCGACGTGGATCGCTAATCTATTCCGTGCCCTCAAGAATAGTAGCGCGACACCAGACGTGCTACGCTGTCACAGTGGTTTGCTTGATCAACGTCCCCGTGCGTACATACTGCGGACAGGGAGTACAAACTAGGCCAGAAAAAAATGACGCAGCTACCACTTACTCTGCTTTAGTTTTTAGTTTCGTTTTACTGCAGATGTTGGCAGCTTGGTATCGTCGCAGCACGCACTTGTCAATGAGGGCATGTCAGCCAGCGCTAGAATTAGCCCAACCCTACACGCAATCAGAAAATGAGGACGAGGGAGCTGCCATCACGGCACAGCGCTGTCCCTTCATATATGCATAGACGCAGTCCACTATGTAGGGCTTTTCTCCGTTTTTTAGTGATTTTTATATGCGAGTAGCCTCCAGACAAAGTTATTTTTCTAAACCACAGTGCAGTAGTACGGGAGGAATGGCTTTTCGTTCCAAAATGATGCACAGCAGCGGCGCAGGCGCGTGCTCCCACAGTGGTACACTGCGGTCGGTCGTCTGGGCGTGAGCAGCTAACTTGTGTCGCGACTCTCCGCCAGGTGCTCTTTTCCGGTGTGCCACCTATCCAGCGCTGGTCCCCTGACCACGTGGTCTGGCGACTTCGTCGGCGGGTGACTCGTCGGCCGATGGTCTGCGTCTACCTCGTGTCTTCGTCGGGGTCATATCAGTGTCGTGTCGCTCTAGTGTAAACGCGCCTTGAGCCTTCCAGCCTGCACGCAAGGCTACAGCCTTCGCTACCGCGTGCAAGCCACAGTATTTCGCTCTAGTACGAGTAAGCGTGTGTGATTGTGTGACGGTGATATAATCATGCCTAAATAAGTAATCGTTAAGTTAATCGATCACATTTCTCTAACTGCTCATTTACTTTCCTGGCGCTGCAATCGCCCACTGCGATTGATTGCGTTTTATAGAAGATAATTTTTTGCGTTTAAACAAGATCAGTTACTTATTTCGGTAGCCCCGTCGCGGTGGTCTAGTGGCTAAGGTACTCGGCTGCTGACCCGCAGGTCGCGGGTTCAAATCCCGGCTGCGGCGGCTGCATTTCCAATGGAGGCGGAAATGTTGTAGGTCCGTGTGCTCAGATTTGGGTGCATGTTAAAAAAAAACCCAGGTGGTCTAAATTTCCGGAGCCCTCCATTACGGCGTCTCTCATAATCATATGGTGGTTTTGGGACGTTAAACCCCACATATCAATCAATCAATTACTTATTTCGGTAACGTGTACAGCTGTGACAGTAGTGCGCCCTCGCTCAATTTGAGGGCCGATGGCACGAATGTTTGCGTGTCTTCACGTGCAGATTCATACATGCCATGGAGTGACGTACATATGCCAATCTTATTCACAGTTGAAACAGCCACTACAGCACCAGCGGCTAAAGTGCGGCACGGTCTCGAGGACGCGGCTTAGATTCCAGGCAATGGCGGCCGAAGTTAGGTGATTCTACAATCAGTTATAACCAATTCACTTTGCTTTATTAACGCAAAATGTGCGCGTGATTGATTGATATGTGAGTTTAGCGTCCCAAAACCACCATATGATGGTAAGAGACGCCGTATTGGAGGGCTCCGGAAATTTAGACCACCTGGGGTTCTTGCAGCCAAATCTGAGCACACGGGCCTACAGCATTTTCGCCTCCATCGAAAGTGCCACCGCCGCAGCCGGAATTCGAGCCTGCGACCTGCGGGTTAGCAGCCAAGTACCATAGCCACTAGACCACCATGGCGGGGCAGGTTCGCGTGGCTTGTATCAGGCCCCGCCGTGGTGGTCCAGTGGCTAAGGTACTCGGTTGCTGACCCGCAGGTCGCGGGATCCAATCCCGGCTGCGGCGGCTGCATTTCCGATGGAGGCGGAAATGTTGTAGGCCCGTGTGCTCAGATTTGGGTGCGCGTTAAAGAACCCCAGGTGGTCGATATTTCCGGGGCCCTCCACTACGGTATCTCTCATAATCATGGTGGTTTTGGGACGTTAAACCCACATATCAATCAATCAATCAATCAATCAATCAAGTGGCTTGTATCAGTTCAAAGTCTTGATCTACGGCAAAGCCCTTCGTAGCACACTACATGTGCAGGTACGCACTACAGTGTCGTGAAACTGGACTTGATAAAAAACTCCTTAGGGCAGCGTGCTAATAAAACAAACTTATCCACGCCCAAGCGTATACGCACAGACAACAGCTTAAAACGCTTATGCATACGTTTCAAAGAAGCTTCGCGTAACTTACACATCCCGACGCTTCGTCTAATTTGTTCAAACAAAGGCGTTATTTTTGTTTTCTCCCTCTCTCGTTATCATTGCCGTACCTGCAAATGCGCCTGGTGTCCTCGAAGCGACCGGTCGCATTCATGAAGGAGTTGGAGCAGCGGAAGAAGTGTCCGATGAAGTTGTACCCGTCGCAGCTGTTATCAGCATCCGAAGCACCTGGAGTGAGGCGCACAAAAGCGAGATAATAAACATTGATTAATTGATTGATTGAATAATTTTCATGAGTGGCCGAGGGCCGTTTGGGGTAAAGGAAAAGCGAACACAGAAATCTAGGAACCTCACTTTCAAAGCTGTACTGGCACGATTTTCAGACATCGTAAAGGGAACATTTTTGTTTCCTTGGTATGCAGTGTTGACCTTATCCACACACCGGAGTCAGACAACGTGAATAAAATAATATCTCTTACGTCAAAGGTATCAACGCTGAGACACAGCCCGCCAGCCCCTTAGCAACGGGCATTATCCCAACTATAGTCAAAACAGTTCCGCTGAGTTTGAATGAACTCAGTTTCCTACGTGCAGCCTATAGTCATTGGAGACAATATAATTGAGAGTTGTTTCCGTGTACCACGAGCATATGGGAAATATGCCGCTAGTGCGTCGAGAATCTCTGTCTTCCCGTGACGCCACACTGCCATGACACGTCCCAGGGAAACTGCACTCTCGATATCGGAACCAAAAGAGTAATTTTAGAGGGAATGCAAAGAGCAAAACTATTTCACACGCGTTAGTAATGTACAATTTGACAATCCCGAAAACGTGCACTCTTACAGCGACACGACGCTTAGCGAGAAAACGCGGGAAAAGAAAATGAGGGTGATTCGGAAAGATACATATAATTCTCCTGGGGTTAAAAGGGCCGAACCCACCGTACATGACAGCGAGGCGATGCGTCTGCTCACCGTCTTTGTCGGTGAGGAGGGACACGAGGGCGACATTGCCTGCTTTGTTGTCTCCCCGACACTTGTCCATGAACTTATGCGTGAGGAACTCGAAGAACTTCTCGGCGTCCTTGTACAGCTGGTCGGGGGGAGCGCAGCCGTACGTCTCCAGTGAAGTGTTGTGGCACTTCTTGTACCTCTCGATGTACCTGTCGGACAGGGTTTTGCCGTTGGACACACATCACAAAGAGCCAATACGCGGCATGCTAAACGTATCCTAAATCGCTTGGGCACTTCATTTTAGTGCCAGATTTGCAGCTAAAAAGAAAAGTGATATTATGGGTAAAGTTGTTATAGCACGAAATAAATATAATTTTGTTTAAGTGAAAAATAGGTACAACAAAAACGATATTTTCTTCCCTTCTGCTTGGTCTCCAAGCCACACTCTCAAATGAATGATAAATTATTACACTTTTATTGCGCCTACAAACAGTTTGCCTACGATAGATCGAGTTTTTTCCAGAAGTAACTTTTGGGCTAACATTAAACGTTGGAGCTGTTTCATCTTGAAGCCGTCGAGCGACATAGGTACAGAGTTACAATAATTTTTAGTCCAGCTTCAATTACCGCAATATGATCGAAAATGAACAGTCCAGCTCTATTATGCGGCGGATATTTCTTTGACGAGCTGTGTTCAAGCATTAGACTTTGACGTCCGTGGTGTCCGGTTGAGTTTTCTAGTGGAACAGGCAGCCCCAATCACGCAGCCTAGCAGATTAAAAAAGAACCAAGAAAAAAAAGGCAGGTGCCATGCGTTGCCGGAGTTAATTGATGCAATGCGAAGCAGCGAGCAAGGAGCCAATTATTCTGTAGATAACATGCACATCAGGATTTACGTATTCAGACCCGTCATTTATGTTCCTCATACAGTCCCGTCACGCAATACCAATATTGATCTATATCAAGCGAGTACGCTATGAGCGTTGGATGCAAGTCATGCTGTACATACCATGTCATGTTATTTTTATATTACCACTTGTCATTTATGTTTGTCATACAGTCACGCCGTGTAATACCGAGCTTGTCGCATGTCAAGCTAGCGAAATGGCCGTGAGTGCACCATGAGCGTGGCATGTAAATTATGTACATCACGTGGATTTTGTTATTTTCTATTTGCTATCTGTAATTTATGTTCGTCCTATAATCACGTCACGAAATACCAAATTCTATGTATATCAAGTTAGCGAACGGCCGCGAGCGGGTCATATAAGCATGGTTTGTAAACCATGTTAAACATGGCAAACACGTCAGGATTTTCATGTTACCACCTGTCATTTATGTTGGTCGTGCAGAAATGTCTCATCACACCAACTTTTGGATATATCAAGTTAAAGAAACAACCGCAGGAGCACCGCAGCCGTGATGTGCAATCCGTACCGTTCACGAAAAAGTTGTCATTATCTTGATCCGACCAATCGATCATGTTTGTCAGACATGTTATGCTATACCAATTTTAGTATGAACGATACCGTCTCTAGAACACAATGTCGTAGGCGGCTGATCAGACAGACGGACGTACAGACAGACGTACGGGCAGGCAGACGGACAGACAGACAGACGGATAGACAGACAGACGGATAGACAGACAGACAGACAGATATACAGATAGATAGATAGATAGATAGATAGATAGATAGATAGATAGATAGATAGATAGATAGATAGATAGATAGATAGATAGATAGATAGATAGATAGATAGATAGATAGATAGTGTAAATCCAGGCGCTCAACCGACAAGGCACGGGGCGTGAAAAAAGGCAGCACGTTTATATAATGCATTCCCATAAATGCGTAAATGGGCTATAGCTACATAAATGAATTCGTAACTGATGTGTGGGGTTTAACGTCCCGAAACCACCATATGATTATGAGAGACGCCGTAGTGAAGGGCTCCGGAAATTTCGGCCCCCTGGGGTTCTTTAACGTGCACCCAAATCTGGGCACACGGGCCTACAACATTTCCGCCTCCATCTGAAATGCAGCAGCCGCAGCCGGGATTCCATCCCGCGACCTGCAGGTCAGTAGCCGAGTGCCTTAGCCACTATAGACCACCACGGCGAGGCAGTTTGTAACTTCTGCCAGTAAAATGGCCTTTAGAGTTCTAAAACATGCAGTGCATGGTTCTCGCTGCCCTCACACACCACATTTGGTCGTGCACCACTCGACGTGAACCACTCACAAGTTGCTGTCGTCGAGGAGGTCCGACGTGTCGCTGTCTCATGGAGTTGCCACGCTACGGGGTGCACTGCCATATAGTACCTTGGTAGTCGCTGGGACGGCCGCTTAGCTGTGTGGTCGATGTCCAAACCGGCGGTCGGTCACGCTCGAGAACACCGGTAGGTCGGCCCAGGACGCCTGAGATTTCCTGGCTCGGGTCACCGACTCGCCCACAGGTCTCGACCGTGACCGCAAGCACCGTCGTCGCCTGGCGTATAGCTCGTCATTCGAGTTCGTCCGCAGTCCAGCCGTGGCAGGTTGGACACAGGTAGCTGCCACGAACCACCATTCTGGCACACTTTCCCGATTTGCTCCTCGAGCGTTCCGAAAACCGCCTTCCTCGTGTTCCCTCACGAGCGGCGCCCACACGCACCACCCACGCACTTTCGTCGCCTTCTGTTTCCCAAATTCAGTTTTCACTAAACAATTTCCCCAACTCGTCACACTCCCCCACGCTTCCAGAACGTTGTGTCGCGGACAACATTTATCTAACACGACACAGCGGCACACCAAATCACCACACGCCACCACCACGCACATCACTGCACAACCACTGAGGAATTGAGCTCACACACACCACCGCAGCTCACAACGAGGCGCCGCACACACTACGGCACCGTTGAGGAAACACGCACACAACGCGGTGGGTTTCTCGTTGTTTTCACTCGGTCCTCTGTGTGAAGTGACGACAGCCGCCAAGCTCCAGCTTGCCATAGGCACTGATGTCTTCGTTAAGACGTCACTTGAACACTGGTCCTGCGACGTCGACGGTGCTGGGACTGCCTACCAGAGTCCTTGGGCGTGGTCGAGCGCGGGTTCGGACATCCACCACACAACGAAGCGGCCGTCCCAGTGACTGCCGTGGTGGCGCAGCACCCGTAGCATCGACACTTCACGAGAGACATCGTACCACCTCGACGACAACGACGGCTGAGTGCGTGGTCGAGTGGCGCGCGACTATATGCGCCGTGTCAGGGCCGCGAGAACCGTGCACTGCATATTCCTTAACTGTGTAGACCATTATACTAGCAGAGGTTATGAACCTAAATGTTCATTTATGTAGTTGTATACCCCATTTATGTATTTACGTAAATATTATAAGAACGTTCCGCCTTAGTCTAAACCTTATCTATTGTGGGTTGGATGCCCGAGTTCACAAAAACATATCACAACAGACCGACAGACAGGTTATCGGCCATCGTATCGACATGCAAGAATAAAGTTGTCACTCACTCACTCGAGATGCGAGCCAAGATAAGTTGCCACGTGTTGCCTCCTGCTCCGAAAATCAAGTAGTAACTTCGCGGCTCACACACTGTGCGAGTTAAATATACCGCACACGCACCTACTTATGTCCAAGTGCAAAACGCCGCGTATAATCAGCAGCACTGCAAGCGATAATAAAGAAAAAAGCGTAGCGAGGGCTCAAACTCCTTCTTCCCCGAAAATTTTGAATTTTGCTTGCTTGCATATACACGCACACATTGTTACGACCGTCATCATTATTGAAGTTTTTCGGCCTTTGTGAACGGGAAGAAAATATTTCGACGCATTCCAAGGAATGGTGTGCCGTCAAGGCGGGTTGATTTCCTCTCAACAAAACCTGAACGAGGGGTTCGAAACTGGTTCGCGCAAAGAAAACGCACGAGCTAAGAGAGGCTATTGTGAGCTCGACTCAAGAAAGGCCATTGTGTTTGCTGCGAGCAAGGCTTTCGAGGCAGACAAGGAGGCAGCTGGGCCATTTTCGAGGTCACCAAGGATCTGGGAATCTCGGAACCAGCATGGTATTTGCAGTTCAGGCTGAAAGCTGAAGCCAAACTCGTTATGGCTGCACCTTGCCAGGAGGAGCAGAGCGCCGGATATTCACAGCTAAGCCGCAGCTTCAAGCAAACAACGAGGAATGGAATGTGTGGCTGAAGAAAAGGATAATGCACTATCTGCTGCAGCCCTTGCCGGAGCCCGCCTCGGCGACGAGAAATTAGTTGACTAGTCCTCCTCCCCCCCCCCCTTTCTCCATAGGATCGGCTGATTGGGGTGGCATATTTTGACGATACGCTAGCCCACCACTACATTGTTTTACCCAAACAGTCAGGCAAGTTTGACACGTGTACTAGCAGCCGGTTTTTCGAACCTCATTCAGCTGCCAGAAGAATCTTGGAAACCAAAATCATCGTACGTGCGCGAAACTTGGTGACGTGTGCGAAAACGTCGGTGCAGTGCTTTGGTGATCATATTTGGGCATCGTGTAGACTTGCGCCCTCTCCACATGTATTGTGTGGTGTCTTTCCCCTCCTTCGTGGGTGGACCACCTATCCCATGGAACACCCTATTGGCGGGAGCCGCGGACAATGCGCCCAGGGTTGGCAAAGTGGCGCTATATAAGCGGAAGACTTGCATTTTTGAGGTTCTACAGTTCAACAGCTCTCATGTACAGTTCTGATCACTTGATAACCTCCTTTTTAACTCTCAGTTACTAACCATGTAAATAAATTGTCGTTTTTACGAGCGCCTCATCTGACTTGTTCGACGATGGGTCCTAGGACGGGGGCCCGCTACCAAACTGAGACCCGCAGAACCCGGAGTCGCAACAACATATACACGCACACATACAAACGCATGCACGAATGTATATAATGTATCCCCCCTCCCCCCCCCCACACGCGACAAAAAAATTCTGGCAACGCCCTTGATGAAAAAAAAAAGTTCCAGTACCATATTGTACTTGTACCTCCACTCGTACAATCTATCAGTGCACATGTCGTTGCAGCTAGGGGGCACTTACGAACACTGATTGATGCTGGAATCCTTCCGGGCTATGTCCATGATGTTGGCAAAGTGGAAGCCACACAGGAACATGTCGTTGATGAACCTCTGACGGTTGCAAGCAGTCGTGCCCTTCTGAAAGGCTGAAACGGTAGTTCAGATGCCTGCTTTGATCACACAGAAAGTGTTCAACTGTGGCGCGTCAATACTGCTCTTTCACAAAGCTGAGACTCGAGAGAACCAATGGAAAGATTGCAGTCTCCTTCAGAGCACCCAGCATCATAGATTGGGAAGTCAAGCGGGCAGCCGTTCCAGGACGAGTCAGTATATTTCAGCTCCATTATAGGCCACAAGAGCGAGAAACCGACAAGCAGCTGCAGATGGTGTTATTCGTTCCACTATACTGCTCGCTGTGACTAAATTCATGGTCCCCATCCCTGAAGGAGCATTGCGTTTGTAAGAATGCTTGTTGTAACCCGAAGGTCGCGTGTTTCATTACAGCCGCTTTTTGGTAAGCCTTCATTCTGACATTAAGTTGGTAGATAAATACAGATAACTAGTATTACATTATCTATAATAATAATAATAATAATAATATAATAATAATAATAATAATAATAATAATAATAATAATAATAATAATAATAATAATAATAATAATAATAATAATAATAATAATATTAATAATAATAATAATAATAATAATAATAACATCTGTGTTTTTACATCCCGAAGCCACACTAGGATTATCGAAAAATCCGGCAGTTCCCACGTACCTAGGGAATCGACGTTATGCGAAGCATGCGGAGGGAAGGTACCGAGTTGTAATTTTTTATTGAGCGGCACGTTATGAAATCACGCTAAGTATACGTGCAGGTGTTGCACGCGGAGACATGTGGTGAAGAGTTGCAGATGTTTATATAACCAGTTCTTTGCCCTTGCGAAACGATGCCAACAGGAACGTGAGAATTAGCAACCCCAGATGCGGTAAACTGACATGGAGCGCTGGTGCTCGCGAGGATGGTAGCCCTGGACACTGCTATATAAATAACCTTCAGCGCATTGTACCTAAATAAAGTTGACGTTATCCCGACGTGACGGCTGAATCATACACGAGTACATAAGTAATGTTCATAAAATTTGACAGCAAGCGCTGCAACCACAATTCACGTTTCACGAAAATTAGGGTCTCTTTGAAAAATTTACAGTCCCGAGACCCGGCGTGGTTTTATCCGAAAACAGGCAATAAAGAAAAAAAAAAACCCGGCGTGGTTTTATGGTAGAATGCTTGCCTGCTACGCACAATGCTTGGGTTCGATTCCAGCTGGGACCATGACATTTTTTTTTTTTGCATTCGTCGGGTCAACGCTGCCGATGCCGGGTTTTTACTAACACTCACGCGTTAAAATAGTCCATCTGTCTTTGAGTCGTTCCTTGGTATATACGAAGTGTCAATCACCCGTGGTACATACCCGCATACCAGTGGCACATACCCGCCCACAGGTATGCGCCATTGTCCCGCCGGTAGTGTTTGACGATGTACGCGATGTGATTGTGACATTATTCATGTCCTGGCCAGGGCGTCATATTGGTAAAATCATTTTACCCTACCGTGCTAATTTCGGTTCGCGCCAAATGAAGGGGTGATGAGAGCACCCGACGTAAGCGACGGACGGACGGACGGATGGACGGATGGATGGATGGATGGATGGATGGATGGATGGATGGATGGATGGATGGATGGATGGATGGATGGATGGATGGATGGATGGATGAATGGGTGGGTGGGTGGGTGCTTGCAACACGTTAAAAATGATTCGCATTTGAAAACACCGTAGTGGAGGGCTCTAGAAATTCTGACCATCTGGTGTTCTTTAACGAGCACCGACACCGTACAGTACACGGTGCTCTACAATTTCGCCTCCATCGAATTGCGAGCGCTGCCGCCGGGATTGAACACGTGACCAGCAGTCGAGCGGCGTAGCCACTGTTCCACCCAGGCGCACATATCAAGCCTTCATTGAACTATAGGTACTTATAATGTCTAACTTTGGGAATGTCCTGCTGCTTGCTGTATATCACATCGACTCTCCTTTCTTCATTAGAAACAGTGACCCCGCATTTCTATGCGCTAAAGGTGCAGCCTGACTATTTGAACCGATTGTCCAGAGCCATACCCAGGAATTTTTTTCGGGGGGAGTTTATGTGTAGAACGGCTAACTCTAGAAACTGGTGGTTGATGTAAATTCGTGCATATACTTTAGTATGAGCCGGAAAGCTGAAGCAAGGAAACTTTTAGGGGGCCCACCACGGTCGAGCAGTGGTTATGGCTGCTGAACCAAAGGCCACGGGTTCGATCACGGCCGCGATGGTCGATGGAGGCGCGAAACGGTAAAGGTCCGTGCACACTGTGCCACGTGAGTGCACGGTAAACGCCGGATGGTCAAAATTTGCGGAGCCCTTCACTACGGCACCCCTCAACATAATAGAGTGGTTCGGGACGTTACAGCCCAGATATTATTATTATGAATAATATTTCGAGGGGTATCAGAACCTCCTCTACCCCCCCCCCCCTTCCTCCTGTTGCAGCCCTGCCACCATTTTCCCCTCGTGTTCGCCAATTCCGATAAGTGTCTTGCATTGTCCGCAAGTGAAACAATATCGTCCGCATACACTGTCGGGAAGCCTTTGTTTCGAATAACTTATTCCAATAAAGAGAGGGGGTAGGGGTTCAAAACACCGCCTCTCAAATCGAATTTTTTTCTTCTGTGCATGTACCAGCCTGCCTTAAAATGCACACGTACATATGTATTGTCAAAAAAAAAAAACTAACCCCCCACCACAATCAGAAAAGAAAGTTCACGCAAACCTTAAGTCACTATTCTGCAGTCGTCGTTGCTTTCCTGCAACAGCGGGAGATCCTGGTGCGAATTTGTTGAAGTGTGCCGCTCAACTGTCGCTATACAATACAGCAGCTGCTGTTGCAGATGCTGCCATCTAGACAACGCCAGGAGAAGCTCGTGGCAGCGTGTGCTTGAGATGCGCGTGGCGCCTGGTTAGAACGCCTTTTGGATAAGCGTGTGCCCACGTGACTGAGCCTCCTGCCTTCTGGCCCATCCTTGATTACTGCAACAATCCCTTCAAAGCATCTGTCTGCCATGATGTCATCTAGCCCGGAGAGAAGGGTCAGTTACCCAACACGGAAGGGCTCGCCGTTTTCCGAGCCTTATCCTGTGGCGGCCGGGCTCCTATACGAACGCGCGCAAGAGGCGTGGAGCTCACCTGCTTTATTCAGGGCGTCGCAGAGGAGGCGGTACCTTTGAGTGACGCCATCAGCGATGAACTTGATGTGGGGCGCCATCTCGTATCCCGACGAGCAGCGCGCCTCATGCTGCGTCTCACGAGCGCACTGGTCGTACGTGTCGACTTCGCTGTAAAGTGAGAGAAAAAAATATATATATTGTAGTGGAGCATACGCACCAACGCGTATGCGCCTTCGGAAGACAACGAAAAGCCCGTGCTCTGCTTGCGCGAGAGTTTGTGCCACCTCTGCCAGACTTGCCGTACGCCCACTTTCCGTTGCGACCTCGCTGCGACTTCTCGGCTCGAATAAACGTCATCACATTTGGTGGAGGCTGCTGAGATCCCCAAGAAGACCTGGAGCTCCGCTCTCGCAAGTTGCCTGAAAGACTACCGCGAAACATGACTGACGCAGTCGCCAACCAGCCCGTCCCAGCCCAGCCAGCACCATCGGCTGCCCCGTCTACCTGCCCCGGCGCTACTCGCCAACGGGACCCACCAATCTTCAGCGGAAGTGGTGAGCAAGACGTCGAAGACTGGCTTTCCTTGTACGAACGCGTAAGCGTCAGCAACAAGTGGGACGACGACTCTAAACTCGCTTACGTTATCTTTTACTTGGCAGACGTAGCTAAGCTTTGGTTTACCAACCGCGAAACGGCCATCGCCAACTGGTCCTCCTTTAAGACCCTCGTAACAGAAGCGTTCGGCCGACCAGAGGTCCGCAAGCTCCACGCTGACCAGCGTCTGCGCCACAGAGCCCAGCATCCTGGCGAAACGTTTACGAGTTACATTGAGGATGTGCTCGACTTCTGCAGGCGTGTTAACCCATCTATGCCCGAAGAAGAGAAAATTCGGCAGATTCTCAAGGGCATTGAGGATGGCGCATTCCAGATGTTGCTAGCGAAAAGCCCGACCTCGGTGGCAATCCTCGTAAGCCTGTGCCAGAGCTTCGATGAATTACGCCGTCAGCGTTCCATCGCCCGACAGAGTGTCTCGCCACCAGATTCGATCTCGGCTGTCGCACTCGCAAATGTCAACGTGCGCCAAGAAAGTCTGTTCAACCAGATCAAAGACTTCATCAGGGAGGAAGTCGCCCGACAGCTCTCCCCGCTGCCGCATAGCGACGTGCCCACCGCAAGTCTGCCTTCGACACTGCAGCAGGCCATACGCACTGAAATTTGCGATGTCCTACCTACAGTTCAGGCCCCTTACGCATGCACTTCAGCAGCATCTAATCTCTCAGCTGTCAGCTACGCACCACCTGCACCATCTTTACCTCTCAGCTACGCAGCCGTGGTTGCGCGACCCCCACCGCATCCAGTATCCTTATCGGCTCCACCTCCTCCGGCAGCGCCTCCGGTTTACAGGCCCTCACCTCGCTTTTTCCGTCCATCTAATGAGTGGCGCACCCATGACAACCGTCCTATCTGCTTCGCGTGTGGCATCGCTGGCCACATTGCACGCTACTGCCGCCGCCGTCCCACACCTGCGTACGCCTCCTTTGGAACTCCTACCTATGCGTTGCAGCAGGCCACCACGTCTGCATACGAACAGAGGCACTCTGACTCGGATCGTCGCCCATCGACTTCTTGTTTCCCATCTCCTCGTCGCCGATCGCCATCTCCTATGCGTCGTAGACCACCTCCTGAGGAGGGAAACTAATCAGTGCAGTTCCAGAGGCAAGAACTGCAACTTCTGCGCAATTATCAAGGCCTCCATTTTCGCCGCGAAATGTTGTTGATGTCAATGTTGAGGGAGTCGCCACACAAGCGTTAATTGATACTGGGGCCGCCGTTTCTGTGATGAACGCAAAATTTTGTCGCAAACTGAAGAAAGTGACCACATCTCTCTGTGGCATCGTGCTGTCCACGGCTAGCGCGCAACGCATTCAGCCCTCGTCTGTGTGTACGGCGCGCGTCGTAATCCAAGACGTTTTGTACATCGTCCAATTTTTTGTACTACCATTTTGCTCTCATGACCTCATCCTGGGTTGGGATTTCTTATCAGGTCATGAAGCTATCATCGATTGTTGCCGTGCGGAAGTGTCCCTAGTGCCAAGTTGTGAATTTCCACCGCCCGACCATTCACCACTGCTCTGCAAACTCATCGCTGACGACGACATCACCTTGCCTCTGGAAGCTTCAGTCCCTATTAGCCTTTCATGTGTGGCGCAACCTGACGCTACGGTGGTGTTTACGCCATCCCCTGTTTTTACTGAACGCAAGGGCATCGTGCTCCCATTTGCCGTTCTTACGATTGCGTCTGGTTTAACCGTAATGCTGGTTACCAACCACTGCAACTACCCCATTGGCTTGCTTCGTGGTGAAACGTTAGGATATGTGCAACCTGTCGACCATATCAATGATATTATTCTTCCCGACGAAACGCCATGTCAGATTGCCGCAATCACTCAGGCGTCTGAGCCATCAAGCTCACCAGCGTTCGACAATGCTACTGACGCAGACCTTCCCCCCTCGCATCGCAGCCAACATGTTGCTCTCCTTAACAAGTTTCGCTCTTCTTTCGACTTTCAGAAACCTGCTTTGGGCCGCACCACGACTGTCACTCATACTATTGACACCGGCTCACATTCGCCTCTGCGACAGCGTCCTTACCGCGTTTCTGCCGAAGAGCGCCGCGTCATTACGGAGCAAGTAGATGACATGCTTAAACGGGGAGTCATACAGCCTTCTCAAAGCGCTTGGTCGTCACCCGTGGTTCTGGTAAAGAAAAAAGATGGCACCGTTCGATTTTGCGTGGACTATCGCCACTTAAACAAGATTATAAAGAAAGACGTCTACCCGCTACCACGAATAGACGATGCTCTTGACTGTTTACAAGGCGCCGAGTACTTCACATCCTTGGATCTGCGTTCTGCGTATTGGCAGGTGCCAATGGCTGAATGTGATCGCCCTAAAACAGCCTTTGTAACGCCGGATGGCCTGTATGAGTTCAAAGTCATGCCATTTGGGCTCTGCAACACGCCTGCGACGTTTGAACGCATGATAGATACCATATAGCGGGCCCACAGGTGGAAAACTTGCTTGTGTTACCTAGATGACATCGTAGTCTTTTCAGCTGATTTCCCGACACATCTTCGTCGTCTCCACGAGATTCTGACGTGTCTAGCTTCTGCAGGCCTACAACTTAACACCAAGAAGTGCCACTTCGCAGCCCGAAAACTAACCATCTTGGTACACGTCATCACAAGAGACGGTGTTCTTCCGGACCCCGATAAGCTTCGAGCTGTCGCTGACTTCCCAATGCCCACATCACTGAAAGCCCTAAGAAGTTTCGTTGGTCTTTGCTCTTACTTTCGTCGCTTCGTGCGCAACTTCGCGTCCATCATTGCACCTCTGACTAGTCTGCTTTCCAACAGCAAAGGTATATCTGCATGGTCACCTGCATGTGACGACGCATTTCACCAGCTGCGCCGCCTGCTGACCTCGCCACCTATTCTTCGCCACTACGACCCCGCTGCTGCCACAGAAGTTCACACTGATGCAAGCGGCGTTGGTCTTGGCGCAGTTTTGGCACAACGGAAAGGCACCCAAACCGAATACGTAGTCGCTTATGCAAGTCGCACTCTTAAGAAGGCTGAATTGAATTACTCCGTGACAGAGAAGGAGTGTTTGGTCATAATCTGGGCGCTTACGAAGTTTCGCCCGTACCTTTACGGCCGTCCTTTCGACGTGGTCACAGACCACCACGCTCTATGTTGGCTGTCCACCTTGAAAGACCCGTCCGGACGTCTGGGCCGTTGGGCACTTCGATTGCAGGAGTACGACATCCGTGTCGTATATCGTTCCGGTCGCAAGCATGCGGACGCCGATGCACTTTCCCGATCGCCATTAACACCAGATGTGGCTTCTCTGTCACCCCCTTTTACCACCTTGTCACCACTCGACAGCACTGACATGCTTTTGGAGCAGCGTAAAGACCCATACCTTGTCTTGTTAGTCGACTACCTTACCGATCCGTCTTCTGTCCCTTCCACGAGAGCGCTGCGCCGGCAAGCAGCCCACTTTTCCTTACGTGACAACATTCTGTACCACCGCAACTACACGCCTGGTGGTCGGAAGTGGCTCCTTGCTGTCCCAACTCATATGCGCTCTCACATCTGCATGAATTTTCATGCAGATCCCCAAAGTGCTCACGCAGGTGTCCTGAAAACCTACGAAAGGCTGCGCCAACGCTATTACTGGCGAGGAATGTATCGTTTTGTGCAGAAATACGTTCAGTCTTGCACCACTTGCCAACAGAACAAAACACCTCCGCGGCACTTTACTGGCATGTTACAGCCGCTCCCGTGCCCGGCTCGCCCATTCGACCGCGTGGGTATAGACCTCTATGGCCCCCCTCCCATACAGTAGATCTGGAAACCGGTGGATTATTGTCGGAGTCGACCATCTGACACGCTACGCTGAGACTGCAGCTCTACCGGCAGCGACCGCCCACGAAGTTGCACTCTTCATTCTCCGCAGCTTCATTCTACGCCATGGTGCTCCGCGGGAATTACTCAGTGATAGGGGTCGAGCGTTCCTGTCGGAGGTCATCCAAGCTATCCTCGCTGAATGCAACATTATCCACAGGAAATCTACCGCATACCATCCACAGACAAATGGTCTTACTGAGCGGTTCAACCGCACACTTGGCGACATGCTGAGGATGTACACCTCATCCGACCACACTAACTGGGACGCTGTATTGCCCTTTGTTACCTTCGCTTATAACACCGCGACGCAAGCGACTACCGGTTTTTCCCCGTTCTTTCTATTGTACGGCCGCGAACCTTCCCACCCACTCGACACTATACTACCGTACCACCCTGATGCATCTGAGTGCTCCCCGCTTTCGGAAGTCGCCAGATACGCTGAAGACTGCCGTCAGTTGGCTCCGTCTCTGACAAGTGAGGCTCAAGGTCTACAAAAGACTCGACACGACGACGCTCACCGCATAGCTCCTACATTTCGTGCTGGCTCCCTTGTGTGGCTTTGGGGGCCCCCGCACGTTCCTGGCCTTTCTTCTAAGCTTCTGGCCCGGTACCATGGTCCATACCGTGTCATTGACGCAACCTCCCCGGTGAATTACGTCATCGAGCCGTTAACACAATCACCAGATTTGCGCCGTCGAGGACGCGAGACCGTACACGTCGACCGTCTCAAGCCCTACTACGACCCCCTCATTGTGCCTACTCCCTGAGTCGCCAGGATGGCTACCCTTCACCCCGGGGGTATTGTAGTGGAGCATACGCACCAACGCGTATGCGCCTTCGGAAGACAACGAAAAGCCCGTGCTCTGCTTGCGCGAGAGTTTGTGCCGCCTCTGCCAGACTTGCCATACGCCCACTTTCCGTTGCGACCTCGCTGCGACTTCTCGGCTCGAATAAACGTCATCACAATATATATATATATATATATATATATATATATATATATATATATATATATATATATATATATATATATATATATATATATATAGGCCGCTGTGATAGCTCAGTGGTTAGAGCATCGAACGCGTTATTCGAAGGTCGTAGGTTCGATTACTGCTCACGGCTGGTTATTTTTTCATCCACTTTTCTTTCTTCTTTCTTCCTATTTACATTCCATTGGTTCTAATAACTTCCCCTGTACATTCCTTGGCATTACTGTCTGTTAGATCTCATTAATATTGTGTTAAAACACGGAAAAACGAGCCCTTAGGTATACACTTCTTTCCCTTATTTCATTGAACGAGTCTCGTACTGGCAGACTTGGTGTGTTTAGGTTGTATAAGAGGGACAATTAATTAGCTGCCCGCTCATAATAAAGTTCACGTGCTACGTGACGCCAAACTTGCGAATAAGAGTGTTTTCACACTCGTTGTTTGGCTTATAGATGGCGCTGACTGTCACTCCTACTTCTAAATTCACATATAAACCCAAAAAAGTGGAGGGAGGGAAGGCCGCTGTGATAGCTCAGTGGTTAGAGCATCGAACGCGTTATTCGAAGGTCGTAGGTTCGATTCCTGCTCACGGCTGGTTATTTTTTCATCCACTTTTCTTTCTTTCTATTTACATTCCATTGGTTCTAATAACTTCCCCTGTACATTCCTTGGCATTACTGTCTGTTAGATCTCATTAATATTGTGTTAAAACACGGAAAAACGAGCCCTTAGGTATACACTATATATATATATATATATATATATATATATATATATATATATATATATATATATATATGAAAGTAGATGCGCTTTCACATAACTGTTTATTGTGCCGACGTTTCGACAGGAACCCTGTCTTTTTCAAGGCATTATGCCTTGAAAAAGACAGGGTTCCTGTCGAAACGTCGGCACAATAAACAGTTGTTATGTGAAAGCGCATCTACTTTCATATTTATAGCCTTGCGGCAACCGAAGTTATTCTTCTGTATATATATATATATATATATATATATATATATATATATATATATATATATATATATATATATATATATATATATATATATATATATATAGGCGGTGAAACGAAACTAGAGGGTACAGCCTTTGATCTCAGAAAAGGGAAAAAAAAAGAACATGCGCAACAAATGCTAAATACTTCAAGTATGCGTTACAATGCGCAAATGTATACAAATACGCTACGCACGCCGTTTCCTTGATTACAGAACGGAGCTATGACTGGGCCAGCGCATCTTGAAGTAAGGCAAATCACAGCTCCGATTGTGATAGCAGTGCTCCTTTCTTTTTGTTCGCCAGTTCATGTTGTTACGTTTTAGTGAATAAGGTTGTGCGCTTCCGAACAATTGGATGTTAGTGTTAGCAGCAGTTGATATTCAGAGTAGTTAAGTGTATATATATATATATATATATATATATATATATATATATATATATATATATATATATATATATATATATATATATATATATATATATATATATATATATATATATATATATATATATATATATATATGTGTGTGTGTGTGTGTGTGTGTGTGTGTGTGTGTGTGTGTGTGTGTGTGTGTGTGTGTGTGTGTGTGATCAGGATCCTACCGATACCATTTATGACCACTGTGGGTGATTTTTTTTTGTCAAGTCAGGAACACTTTCTTTTCCTGCGGAGCGGTGCCCTCTTTAACCCTACTGAGTGGCTCGGCAACAGACATGATCCCCCCCTTTCCCTTGCCCCTCCGCCTGCGCCATCCTGAGAACGTGGGTAAGACGTCTTCTACCCCTGTCGAGCGTTGTTTAGTAACTGTACTACAATTCGTATGCTTTTATCGTTACTTCATCTTGAAATTTTTTTCACACACGAACAGCTCTACGGAACTTTTTTTTTTGTTGCAGAACAGAAACGGAACAAACCTTTTTGCGGTGGAACGGAACAGCGAAACGAAAAACATTTCGTACCGACAATCTGCCAGACGATGGTGCTTAACAACCGAGCGACGATTGTGCAGAGACGAAATTATAGTGTGGTGACTTACGGACAGATTGACGTGAGTGACACGGTGTCGTGGTTCTGAAAGACGCGAACGGCGCTGTCGTAGAATCGGCTTCCGCAGCTCATGAACTTCTGGAGGGCTTTGCCTGGATGGCATTCCTTTTCGATCCCGCTGGTTTCGTCTGCAATCATGGAGGAAGGAAATGTCTGCAGTGACGACTCCGGGAATGAGGACCCTCAAGAGGTGTACGCAGATTATACACTCTAAAAGAGAGAGAGAGAGTCGAAAGAGGATTCTGACACTCTTGGGGAACTCACCTGGCCCCTTTTGGAAGGCAGAAACAGAAAAAGAGAGTTGCCATTTAAAAGGGAGTCATGTAGACCCTCGCGAAGCGCGTTTCGATTGCCTTCCCTGTCAAAGGCACCGCCGTATAGGCCGTACATATCGCGCTTTTGCTGTTCGGCGTCGCTGTGGCGGGTTCCCCTCTACCCCAGGCGACTTGTTGTCGCGTGTGGAAGTGGTTAGAAGATAAGAAAAGGCACCTAATTTCTGCAACCCGGTCGGGAGCACGGCGCAGTGCCTGCTAGGAAGGGAAAAGGGAGAAAAGTGGAAGGAAGAGAAAAGATTAAGTGAGCAGTGGCACGGTCGTCATCAGCACGAACAGCAGTCCGGAAGCAAGGGTGGCAAGGGGCCCGTCCTCAGCGGTAGATGTGTTGTCGCGTGTAGCCGCCAGTGCCTTTGCTGCCTTCTCTCTCTCTCCTCCGTCTGTGAATGCGTATTGTTGATTGCGCTGGTCGCATGAGCGCCGTGTTCGAGCGAACGTGCGCGTAGACAGTGGCGGTCACGCATGTCTCTGTACCCGAAATGACGCTCGGATGAAGCTTTCTCGACGGATCAAGTCATTCATGGAGACACGGACGTGTGCCTGCCAACGGTGAGTGTGCTGTTTTCGTAGGTACTAATGGCACAACGCTCGCTGCGCGTCTGCAGCTCTGCGGAAGTAGGCTGACATGCGTTCGCGGGCAGGCTGCAGACGTCCAATTAAAACTGTTACTTTAGGCGGTAAGCTATTGCAGCACTCATACAATGAATTATGCGATCACTTATCAAGGGTGACAAGTCGCTAATCGCACATTCTCTCTGCACTGCTGAAAGGGCTTGATATCGGGTGAATTTTAGGCTACGTCGTAATAACTTTTCTATCGAGCTTTCAGCATGCTTTTGTGGGTGCAAACTAAAAAAAAAAACACCTATGTACCGGGACGTACTACATAAAACAGCTTTTGTAGACGTTAGTTTGAGGTGCAAATATGGCGCGATGCTGCCAGCACGTACGCAGTACTCATTTAAAATGTTTAGGAGACGCCTCACCAGTGACGGGAAAAGCTCTAGACTTCCGACGGCGTGCGTTGTTTTCTCTCGTTTTTTTTTGTTAGTTTTGTTGTTGTTGTCGTGCTTTGCTTATATCTGCGATGACGATCGGCGCTATAACAGAATGGAGTGAGTCTACACGACTATGGCAGCTATAAGCGGTAGCTCGAGCGTAAGACATTGCTGATGTTAATGTAGATGGCGTCCGTACGCTGGATGGATGGATGGATGGATGGATGGATATGGCTGTACCCTTTAGATCGGGCGGTGGCTAGCGCCACCAAGCCGTAATACCTAATGAACCAAAAACTATATTTATTTTTTTCCTTAAAAAGTGAGTTTGAGGATTCGTACTTTGCCGTGAAGAGTTTAATTTTCACTTGTGTCTTGACTTTAGCCACCAATCAGATAACCTCCTTCTGGTTAAGTCTACCCGCTTAATGTTCATTTTGCCCTCCCGGTCCCTAAACCCCAGTGCTTTGAAAAACTCTGCGCCATCATCCTGAACTATAGGGTGAAGCCCTTTACAGAACATTTGTTCGGCAGTTTCTTCTTCCTCTCCACACGCACTGCATACTGTGTCTACCCCTTCGTATTTGGCCCGATATGTCTTGGTTCGCAGTACTCCCGTCCTGGCCTCAAACAGTAGAGAACTACCCCGAGTATTATCATAGATCCTTTCCTTGGCAATTTCCTGCTTAAAAGTTCGATAGATCTCTAGTGCGGACTTCTTGATCATACCCATTCTCCACATGTCAGTCTCCGTTTCCTTCACTTTCTTCTTAACCGATAGTTCTTTTTGGTTTGGCCACCTGCTGTTTTCTAAGTATTTACCAGTCAACTTCCTGGTTCGCTTCCTCCATTCCGTATCGACATTCTTCATGTACAAGTAGCTGAAAACCTTCCTAGCCCAACGCTCTTCCCCCATTTCTCTCAATCGTTTCTCAAATTTTATCTTGCTGCTAGCTTCCCTGCCCTCAAATGATGTCCATCCCATATCACCTTGTACTCCCTGATTTGGTGTATTCTTGTGAGCTCCTAAAGCAAGCCTACCTATTCCACGTTGCTTAATTTCTAATCTTGCTTGAACTTCTGATCTCATGCACAAGACCGCATTGCCGAACGTCAGCCCAGGAACCATGAACCCTTTCCATATTCCTCTCACAACATCATACCTATTGTAATTCCACAGTGCCCTATTTTTCATGACTGCTGCATTCCTGTTACCTTTAGTCGTCACGTATATTTCGTGTTCCCTCAGATACTCGGTCCCATTGCTTATCCATACGCCCAGATATTTGTAATTATCTGTTATCTCTAGCGTGACCTCCGGTATTCTAAGCTCGCTACCTTCGTTGTCATTGAAAATCATGAATGCTGATTTTTCCTTACTGAATCTAAAATCTAACCTATCTCCCTCATTACCGCAGATGTCCATCAATCTCTGCAAATCTTCTGCCATTAGCACTATATCATCTGCGTACATTAATGTTGGTAGTGCCTGATCAATAAGTTTTCCTTGTTTGACTAAAGAGAGGTTTAAGCCCAGTCCACTTCCCTCTAATTTTGCCTCTAATCCTTGTAGGTACATCATGAATAATAAGGGTGACAGGGGGCACCCCTGCCTAAGCCCCCGTTTTACCTCTGCAGGCTTGGATACCTGTTTTTCCCACTTTATAACTACCTTGTTACCTTTATAGATACCCTTTAAAAGATTAGTGACTACATGTTCCACGCCTAGTGTGTTCAGTATTCCCCACAATTCCTCTTGAACCACGCTATCGTACGCTCCCTTGATATCCAAAAATGCTAGCCACGCGTTGGTGTCGTTTTAGCGCTCGTACTCGCATGTGTTAAACCGAGTCCAAGGACATGTTACGTTTGTAAATCCCGCGCTAAATAATCATTCGCGGCGTGTCCCTGACTGCCAGAGGATGGGCTTGTTTGTCAGAATATGCCAGGGCCTTATTCTCAAAGAAAACTTTGAAGCGAGTTATCAAAAAATTGCTTTGATACGTGTAAGCCAATGCCTATATATTGCAGGTCCGGAGCCATGACTTTTTTTTTTTCGGTGGGGCGGAAAAGGGGGCCTTGAAAAACCCGTATATTCAATATTTATTACTTGCAAAACACCTTGCTTCATCCGAATGTACCGGTTTACTGTGCCAGTTTGCTTTTGTTGTTTTGTTATGTGCTTGTTTTGTCTGGGTAAATGACTTATTGTGTAGGTTTTGCCATCTGTTCACGATTCTGTTTCTCGTCTTGGCATCACGTTCTTCTTTTCAGGTTGATTTTTTTCGTGGCTACTCACTCTAAACAGGAGCGACAACATTGCAAGCCACAAGTTCGATTCCTCCAGCCATCGCAACTTTGACTTATTCATAATCATAAGCAATAAATATGGAAACATAAATCAGATATCTGCAGTTTATTTTGCGCGACTTGACACCATGTACATCACACATGTTTTGGTTGGCTATACTCATAGAAGCATGTAAATGAAAATAACATCATTGGAATTCACAAAATATCTTACCGCGCTCTTCGTATTGCTCTACTGAGCTTTAGACGAGTGTAATTAAAGTTATGCTACATTTTTTGCAGTTGCTGTGCACAACAGTGAGTATTACTGTAGATGCTTAAAGAATACTTCACTATTTCCAGCAGTAGTCGCGCAAAGTAGAGCATGGGTCGATTGAGTAGCTTAAAATAACCATGAAGTCGCTTGACCCACGTAGAAGCGTCAATGGCAAGAGTCGCCCGATTCCACGAGAAGTGGTAATGGGATCCTTCGCACTAGAGTCCTTTCACTCTTCCTTAGAGGGTCAGAGGACTCTCCCTGAGGGCGCCGACTCTGGCCCCCCTAGAGAGTCACCCTGTCTTCTAAGGTGCGTTGCATACGTGGCAAGTGAAAACCAGCCGAAAAAATTCAGGTATACTCAGGTTTTTTTTTTTTTTAGTGTACGGATATCAACGCGACCTCCAAGATCGGTGACGTGCGTGCACGATTTCTTAAGTCACGCTTGCCCTCCCACTGGTTCCTAAAACTGTCACGTGAACATGAAGTTATGAAGACATCAATGAGTTAGGATTCGTTCAATACATGTTTCAGCAGTGTAAACATTCTCGGTTGCTGGTGCAATAGTAGTTAGAAAACAGTGCCAGAACACATTGGCATGTAGAGTTTCTGGAGACGAAGGCACGCTGCACACAACTGGGAGTGGACTAAAGAAGTCATTAGGTCACTTAACTTTTATGGCTGCAAAGAATGCAAAAGACGCACCCTAATTTTATGCATATACGATCGACGTAAATTAGTGTGTGAGGTCACTGGTTACTTTTGCAAGTGAAATTCTCATTGACTTAACTCTCTCAGCTCAACGAAATGTAACGTATTGTGTAAAGACCAAACCACAGCAGCGTCTGGAAATATTGCAATTGCAAAGGATCGTAAAGTTGTGTTCTAGGTCTACAGCACGTTTAAAATCTACAGCTCTCCCTTCAAATAACGAAAAAAAAAAGAGCAGAGTGCTGTTTTTCTCAAACTTAACTGTATATAGCGGCTCATCTACAGAGTTACACCAGCGCTTTCGTGCAATTGAGAACTATATACAATTGTACGATATTTAAGCGTTACTGGAAGTCCATCTAGTGGAAAAAAGACTGTTCAATTAAATTGTACGTATACGAAGAGGGGAAAAGCTGTAAAGATAGAGAAACATTTCTCACTCAGGCAATCGGGAAAGTACACCTGCTCCATTCTAAGCAGCAGTGAATCGTTGAACCGCGCTGCCCCTGCCACGTTAGCACAGTGTGAGCTCTCCCAGCTGTCCCTCAGGCAGGTCGCGAAGTCTGCGAAGTCCCTGCGGAGAAAAAAAAAGGTCAATAGTGACGTATCGCTCAGAAAGGTGACGTCACAGCCTGCTCCTAATGAACGAAAGAAAATTGCACAGTACTTTACTGATAGCCTGCTCTATCAAAGTACTTGCCCTAATCACAATCATCATTATTTTACTCACTGACATTAAGAAACGTCTGTAGAACCCCAGGTGTCCACCGATTCTTTTCAGCTATGGCACTGTCTGAGGCCGGCATGACCTTCAATTTGGACTTGCACGTGATGGCATGCGTCTGCATTACACGATCTTTTGCATCACCAGTGCACTTCGCACACTTCTAACACTTGGCCCACCCTGGGTCTCCAGGACCCAGCGTTTGCACCGGTGCTATCCAGCACTGCCCCGGACCAAGATAACCTATGATTTTGACCTACTCATGACGTCCACAGCACCTGCATCAGATACGGTCCTCTACATTACCAGTACACTTCACAGAATTATAAGCGCCACCTCTCTTGATGACTGGCACACTCCCCGATCCTTGGTCACTCCCTTGGCCAGTACATCCTTAATCTGGTAGCCTAGGCAGATCTGGTGGTCAGTGACGGAGCTCCGAGCAAGATCTCGGGGTTTTAAACTATTAAATCCATTCTCTCTTCTCTCGCTTCCACTAACAATCAACATTTTAAACAATAGGTCCCCCAACATTACACCGACGCCGGGAGTGGTACTGTTGGGCAACTGCTATACAGCACCGCAGGTGTTACCGCCAACTATTGAAATAAGTCAGTGTTTTTCCCGTTGACGTCATAGCATTCTGAGGTTGCAAATTCAGTTCTCATGTTTTGCGAACTTCACTAATTCAGAGATATCTTACCTGCAGTTTTCCGTGAGGTCACCCAGCACCGCCTTGACTTTCAGTTGGAGGTGGTGCAAGCACTGGATTTTCAATTCCGGATACCTCTCGCCGTTACACGAAAATCCTGCGAGCCCGAGAATCGGTGAACAGTTTCTCCGGTGCGAATCATCAATTCGTATTGGAACCTCCGTCCACACCGTAGAAAAACTCTTTTCATTCTAGAATAATTGTCTATACTGCCAACCACATTGTCACGCACTTCGGGTGAGGCCCCGCCGATCCAACATCGACGTGTGGCAGACTCGCAGGCTTCCACTTTACGCTTCGGCCTGCGACGCCTGAAAGGCCTCGAAGTGGCACATTTCAAATTTATTTGCAGGTTGGTCGACCCGTGCAGGGTTGCACGTGTGGTGATGTGTGGGCCTGACCGACGCACTCATTGAGCAGACACGGAGTTTGATTACACATAAACAAGCATTTAATTAAAACAGGGGCAAAGGCAGGAGATTACAAAAATACAAAGGAGGAAAACTGATACGCGCGATAGAAACAACAGCTATATAACAAAATGCGCTAAAAACACTACAAAAGATACAGGCTAAAGACAAATATGCGGAATGTTAACAAAATAACAACAAGATGGAAATCGTAAAAGAGGGTTACAAGGAAATAATTACAGAATGATCATTGGTCGCGCTTTTGAATTTCTACGTGCGTCGCAGCGCACACAACTACAAATAATAAAAAAGGCTGGTTATAATAATTTAACAGTTAAACAAAAGTCTCAATAAAAAGTTCCATACGGACCAAGCCAGCTCTTGGTACACGTAGGGGAGTTGACGGGTGCCGCTGGAGATCTCGCCGGCTTGGTAGACGACGAGGGTGCCCGGAATCGCAGCCGTCTCAATACGTTGCACGGGTCACTCCATGCTCGCCGCCTACGCGAGACTCGCGACACCGACGACCGCACTTGTTGCTGGCTGCATGCCAACTGCCTATTCCGATGCAGTTCAAACCTCTTCAGGGGCGTACACGTGCTCCCGTCTCATCTGGGGGTAATTTTTCTTTTTTAGACCGCCGGTGCCCCTGTCGGTACAGGTGCAGGGTAGACGAGCCGGCGCCACGCTGGGTCGTTATAGTCGCTGGATGTCGTCCCCCCAACACAAAAGCGCCCTTCCTTGGAAGATGGGCCCGCGGATGATCCGAAAATTGGAGTCGTTTGTGACACACATCAACCCAACCGATCACAAAACGAGACAATATAATCGTTCCCACAAAGGTTTCCCCCCAACCAATTAATTTGGCTGTAAATCAATGATATTCAAGTTATATTCATAATTTACGGACCCAACTGACAAGAATGTTTTGGTTAATGTGTCTAAAATATATCTTTTGTCTTTACGGCATGAGACTTTTTTTAGTGAATGACTGTTTTAGAGAGGAAAGATACCATGCTCCGCTCGATTTCTAAAACGGAATGACAGCATTAACTGCGAGAGACGTGACTTACTTTCAAGTTCGATATCTGTGTTTGCATACCATCATCAATGGTACAGCGTCATCTAGGGGCAAACACACCTATAGGGGCGCAAGTTTGGGATGATGGTCCTAATTTACGGTAGTGAGTGAATATTTTCTACTTCGTCCTAGTTTAACGTAGAATCGTCGGCTAGACTGTCAGGGGCACCTACCTGATTATATATTTTATATTTCCACGCATGAAAACCCGTATGTGCTCATGAATTAATTAGTAATCATCAACGAGTGCAACGAAGCCTCTGTATTCTCACGCATTTGTTAAAACGACGTGCTTCCCGGTATATGCCTCATGCTGCACTATTTTACCTGTGCACGGGAGCGCCAGGAAAGCCGTGATGATGCAGATTTGACACGCTAGAGCCTTCATCGTCTCCGCAGCGCTTCTTTGCGGCTCGAACTGCGGAATACCGGCACAGCGCAAGCAAACACTTGCACGTACAGGGTGCGTACCTTGACACCGACAATGGCGCCTTTCCTTCACTTCTTCTGCTTTGTTGCCGGCTTGTTGAATCCCACGTGAAACGCGTCTGGACCCCCTCTGAAAAAAGAAAAAAAAACATGAATTATAAGCATGGCAAAACTTAAAGAAAAAATTACCACCCAAGCACTCCGTACAGATCAATCGCTAAGTTAATCTTACGGTTCATTTAGTCTTTCTCAATTACTGATAACGTCAGTACGGACGATGTTTGCCTACCGCTTGTCCCCTTACTCGTTTTCATTCAACCAATGAGGAGTAGTAGGGATTTTTTCATTTCTGCGGTCTATACGCGCCGAGAGTTCTTTATACAAATACGACGAACGAATCTTAACGCGGTATAGCCACAGAGCACGTTTCACAGGAATTCCGATGTTGGCGGCGGCGGCGTCGTGAATGGCGGTGAGCGAAAAATTAAACATCGCTCCAAGTCGACTGTCAATCCAAACTTTCATGTTACTTGTGACGAAAAACTCGTAAAGACGACGCCATCATGTACCCTACGAATCAGCTTCTTTGTAGCAGCGCCTGGAATGTACATATATGCAGGCTAACCAAAAAAAAAAATAAAAGGCCTGTTGTTGTCAACGGGATTCTTCTGTATGTCAAACGAAAATTCCTATTGAAATATCATTACTGAAAGATAAAACTGGAGCTGATTATAACCATTAACTAGGCTAGACCTGTCTTGTAGGGGGCAATCGTACGTCCTGGTGGGTCAACTTGGCGCTCTACCAGGTTGCTGATGAGAATCTCGCGGGCCCTCGCAGAAAGAACCGTGTGCATGGTTGAGATCTGCTTCTCCAAGTGTCACGAGGCATAGAGTTTCCTAAAATTAACCAAAAGGAACCCTGGCGTTGCGATCTTTCAGCCACCATAGGAATGATGGATAGTACACGGATATGCTTATGCTTCGAACGCATTTGTGGCGTTCTTTATTGTTTTGTTTTGGTTTTTTGCTTCGAATGAAAGAACTGACCGTTGTGAACTTCTTGAGCCCATTCGAATCGGCGAGCCCAGAAAGGTTAAAGCGGTGAAGCGGAACTGCTGAACATTTGCCGAACTTCGTCTTGCGACAAAGTGGATTCAGGTGTTGTGGAGCCAAACGGAGCCAGAAGAATGAATGAAGATTAGACAGATGTACGCACTACCCTGCTTGCTGAAGCAGTGCGCGTTGCAGCTCCAATAGACAGTATACAGCACCACAGTTCCCTCCAGTGTATATGTACGAGGATCCCAGTGACGTAGGGTACCTCGATGCCCGCGTTCCTCGGCACAGGTTAGTGACCGCCATGGTCCGCGCGGTCGTCATAGGGGGTCTGACGGGGAAGCTCTCCTATAGTGTGATGTTACCATAGTGGGTCAAACAGTGGACGCTATCATCACTCTACGAAGGAATTCACAATCAACATTAAATTAAAAAACATAATCTCAAAATTATTTTAGCTCTTACTAAATATTAATCATAAATCCAGTATGTATAATTCGCCCAACTCTTGGTCGATCCCCCTGAGTGGGTAGGTGCCAATATTCTAAGAAGCATCATCATCATCATCTTTAACGGTGCCATCAAGGCTCCCCATGCTGCTCAAACAAAAACCGCCTGTTCTTTCTACAAACTCAGTTAATTTCAGTCGGGATAGTTAATTGGCC
The DNA here is from genome assembly GCF_043290135.1 of Rhipicephalus microplus. Classification (NCBI taxonomy): domain Eukaryota; kingdom Metazoa; phylum Arthropoda; class Arachnida; order Ixodida; family Ixodidae; genus Rhipicephalus; species Rhipicephalus microplus. The sequence goes on from NC_134708.1 coordinate 96,992,664, forward strand.
CTTATATTAGGCAGACTTATACTCCAATGCCTTAAGTTTTTAAGATGATCTCCTGACGTGAGCCACAACCATCAATTTCGGAACACTTCTCTGAATATTGGGATAATCGGAAGAAATTGCTTGGAAGAGACAGGCAGGCAGGCAAAGAACTTTATTAATATCCGGAGGTGGCGCTCCATTCCCCTTAGGGGGCGACACGGGTAGGCCACTCCCACGACGGGACGGGGAGGTTAAACTTCACGGCTATGTCATGGGCCCTCTGGATGGCCCTAAGCTGGTCTCCTTTGTGCTGGCTTGTGAGGAGACAGGTCCAGTCCGCCTCCGAAGAGGAAGGCTCGCTGCTCTCGAGCAACGCAGGGCATTGCCACAGCTTGTGTAGAAGAGTACATTTGGGATGACCACAGTGCGGGCACCCCGCGGATCTATGCCATCTATGTATTTAGAGCAAGTTAGAGGCGATGCATACGCCTCCGTCTGTAAGAGTCGTAGAGTTATGGACTGAGGTCTTGTTGGGTATTTCCGCCGCTCCAACTGGTAGTGTTTGCAAATTTCATTAAAAGTTAGCAACGGGTCTCTGAAGAAACAAGTGACGTCCTCAGCTTTCGAGTGGTTCTCCCCGGCGTGGAATGTGAGACCTCGCGCTCAGGAGTGAGCCAACTCGTTGGCATTAAAGGGCCACTCACCAGGTTTGACAATTTTGAGCTGACAAGCGCAATGCGTAGACGAGGCGTTCATGATCACGTCTGCCAAAATTTGCAATGCTACGCGCCGCGGAAATGGGTCAAATTTCAAGATGAAAGCGGCACCCCCTCCCCTCTGCGACTCCGATATCGTCGCCGGCACTGTGTCGGATCATCAAGTTTTAACTGTCCTGGGAACCGCACACCCTTCCCGAGGCTGTAGAGCATCTCCATTTTTCTCTATCGCCTTCAGAAGAACCCATGTGAGCGCTGGGCCACTGGGCCTAAGCGTCCACCCAGCTCGCCTGTGCGAGTACGGGTGACTAGGGCTAACGGCGGGACCCCTTCCACAACAATACGGACGCTAGCACTACGCCAACTGCTAACGTGACTACTACCAGATGCGTTCAACCTGCATTCAGCCCCAACGACACCCATGTTAACACGGAATCTCTCGACCTTGACGAGTTCACCTCGGCAAGCGAAGATGAAGTTGCCGTGCACCATCCTACATCGTCTGCATCGCTGGGACCGGCGAGCGACACCGACGCCAACTGGAAACTGGCGATTTCCCGTCGCCAGCGTCAACGCCAGAAAAAATTCGACAAAGCTCGAGCAGAATTGATGCAGCCGGCCGGTCCTGCAAGCACTCCACCCAGCCACGTCAACGCCGGGGCAGCTGCGGGTGCGAGCGCTGCTGCTGCGCAGGCAGACGCGGCCGGCGTCGCACCGGCGCGAACACCACCACCCGTAACGAAGCCGCGCCAGCTACGACGGAAGCTGCCGCCGCTTCCACGCACGGACATAAAGATCATCATGTGCCCGAAAAAGGGCCTGGCCATTCGGAACTTCACTACGCATCAAATCTCCCGAGCCGTAGCACTGGCGGGCAATTCTCGACAACATTGTACTGGTGATCATTTCATTATACGTACTCGCCCCGCGTCGAACATCATCATTGCCAGCACGCCACATGTTGAGACGGCCGAAATTCTTCGTCGGATCACCACCCTCACGCTTGAGAGGAAGACCTACGAATTCAATACCTATGTGGCGGCCCCTGAGGGCACCTTACGGGGAGTTATTCATGGGATAGACCCTGGCACAACTCCGGAAGAACTCACCGCCAACCTCCGCGTGCGCACGCAGGGAGTGACAGTGCACAGTGCACGAATGCTTGGTGCTACCAAATCAGCCGTGATCACTTTTGAAGGCCCCCTTCTGCCCCGATATGTTCTGTATTACGGTGGGGAGGTGGCCTGCCATCCGTACAAGCCGACGCGACAAGCCTGCCAAGTCTGCTTACAACCGGGGCACCGCTCAGACGTATGACCCACGCCAAACACTCCCGTGTGTCGGCAGGGTGGTATCCTCAACCCCGTTGACGGTCACCCCTGTGCTCCCAAATGCCACTTGTGTGGAGATGCCCACTTAACGGGCGCGAAAGAGTGCTCTCAGAGACTGAAGGCCCCGCGCCCACGGCCACCTCCTCAACCAGCAGCACCAGCCAGGGGCCGCAACCCCCCTCGTAACCCACCCACTCCCAAACGCAGGTGGTTCAGCAAGGAAAACCAGACCTCATGCAGCCACTCCCGCTCACGCTCGAGGTCACAGTCCTTCCCGCACCTCCCTTCTGTGGAACCTGGCCAACAGCAGCAGCCAAAGCAGCGACAGCATCCGAAGAACCAGATGACCAAGGGGCCGCAGCAGCAACCCACCTGTAAACAGTCCCAGCACGCCTCCAGCAAACATAATGAGAAGCCCAATCCCACTCCATCAGCCGGTGCCGACATTAAGGTGAGCTGGTCAGCAAATGTAGATCCTCCCATCGCTCCACTCAATACCCTGTCCACCGCATACGAACACCTTCTCGCGGGAAACATAAAACTCAAACAGGAGCTGGCGGCCGTCAGGGCACGTCAAGCAAAGGACAGTTCTCAACTTCATGCCCTAATGGCACGTCTTGGATCGCCGCCCGACTCCCCCGAATAAAAAACCCCAACCTCCCCCAAGAGACAGAAGACCCCTAAAACAGCGCTATCAATTCCTGCTGCGTCGGGCACCACAGTCACACGCGAAGAGTTACGCGAAATGTTCTCAACGCTCGCGCAGCAGCTATCGCAACAATTCAGTGTCGTATTCACGCAGTTTGGATAACGCCTCGACTTTCTCGAGACACGCTTCGAGGCGCAAATTGCTGAAACAGGCGAAAAAATACGCAGGAAGAGGGCCACTCGTAGCTCGCACGCCACGACAGATCAAGGTTACCATAGACTAGGATTGGAATCACATGCATCCGAAATCCTCGCTACACCCGCATTGACACCCAGCGCCCTCACCCTCACTCCTACATCAGCGTCGCAAGCCGAGATTCCGATACCCACGCCTTTCCACTCAACGAATTAACCATGGGCAGCACAGCCCCACTCATTGGCGAACATTTAGAAGTCTGGCAATGGAACTGCCGCGGCTTCCGCAGAAAGCGGAGCCTCCTCCAACAGTACATCAACACACACTTTGCTCGGCCAGATGTCATAGCGCTTCAGGAGCCCGGAACGCCACCCATATTTTTAGGTTATGAGTCCTATAATAGTGAAACAAAGGGCAAAGCGGCCATCCTGATTGACAAAGCGCTAACCGCAGTTGGCTTAGACAATATTCCAGACACCAACATAGAAAATGTGATTGTAGAGCTAGTTCTCAGGCAAAACAAGAAAGGAGAAAAGTGAAGTATCATCATTGTCAACGTATATGATCATTGTCAACCCTGTATGAGCCTGAGAAAGGCTTACAGTATTAAATAAATAAAAAAATTGCCCGCAGCTTCCCTCGGGGGAACACTGAGGAGGATGCGGACCATATAATTGGTTAACGGGGTGTTAAAGTGCGACTTACTTGGGTCGATGGCTAAATTGGTTAACGTGGTTGTGAAATGGGGTGTTAAATTGCGACTTACTTGGGTCGATGGCTAAATTGGTTAACGTGGTTGTAGGAGGGGGTGTTAAATGAGTGAACACGTACACACGTATGCGAAAGGGCGGCGCTGGTCGAAGGGACGTCGATCATTGTGTTTGTGGATTCGTTGGAATTCATTTCACCGCGACCTTGGACGTCGACGCGCCGTACAAACCAACCGACGAGCGGCAACTGAGCGAGCGAGCGCCGACCTTGAGTATATATACAGCACGACGGCGCATGCACTGTCAGCTGTTGAATGTTCTCGAAGCGCGACGCCACATGCGCGTCCACTGGAGAATCAGGAGAATTGTAGATGTCGAACGCGGTTTGTAGAGGAGGAAGGGTGCACAGATGGTGGAGGAGTGAAGCGCGCGCGGTGTGTAGAGGAGGAAGGGATGCACAGATGGTGGAAGAGTGGGCGACGGCGCATGCGCGCGCGTCAGCTGTCGAATGTTCGAGAAGCGGTGCGGACGGCGCACTACAAGGCGCGAGTATAAGATGCTCCGCATCTAATATAGCGCCCCAAAGCAAAAAACCACTGATTTCCATGCCCTCGTCCAAGGTGCCTGCCGATTGGCCCAGGGAAAAGAACTCTTACTGCTCGGCGACTTCAACGCTCTCGACGAATGCTGGGGTTACAACCGTTCGGATGTCAAAGGCAAACAACTTGCGGCTGCCACTAAAAATTTTCAGCTTGAACTGCTTACGGATCCCGCGTTCCCTACCCGGATCGGCAACAGTGTGTGCAGGGACATTTGCCCCGATCTCACCTTCGCCCGTGGCCGTGCAAACTATAACTGGGACAACCTGCAGGAATCCTTGGGCAGCGACCACTTCATTCTCCGCACAAAAGTTACAGAGAGCCCAGCGCGTCGGTCTATTGGAGAAGCATGCATCACAAACTGGGACGCCTTTCGTCGTGAGAGCGAACATTCACTCGACAGCCTCACAAGCCTCACCGACTGGTGCACCCAACTTAAAGAAATTCGAGAGCGTTGGACCACCACCATTAACAGAACACCTGCACTGCCGGAAGTGGACGGCCATCTGCTACATCTGTGGGAAGCCCGAAGGAGCCTCATCCGCAGATGGAGGACGCAAAAACATAACCGACGCCTCAAGCTAAGGATCGCCACACTCACCACTCAGGCAGAGCAGTACGCTACAGAAATGGCGCGACTCAATTGGGCCCAATTTAGCGACTCTCTTCGAGGCTCATTGGGCACGGCCCGCACGTGGCACATTTTGCGCGCTTTGATGGACCCCACTCGAACAAAAAATGAGATGAATAAGTCAGTCATGCGCCTCATACACGCCTTTGAGGGTACTGACGATGAGCTGCTGGATCAAGTCCGGCGAAAATGCTTTGGTGATTTCTACACCCGCATCTCAAGCTGCGTATCGTGGACGTGCCAATGACACTGTCGACCGACCAATAACGGTGGACGAAGTTTACGCAGCCATTCGCAGCAGCAATCCCAACACAGCTGCTGGGGCAGACGGAATCACGTACTCCCTTATCAGGAACCTCAACGACAGCGCCGTACAAGAAATCACGGCGTTTTTCAATGATCATTGGCAACGTGGCACGCTTCCTCCTGAATGGAAGCACGCGGAGGTCATAATGATACCGAAGCCGGGCAAAAAACTTCAGATCGAAAATCTCCGACCAATATCCCTCACTTCCTGCCTTGGTAAACTCTTCGAGCGCGTCATCACTAATCGCGTGCAAGATTACCTCGAGGACAATGACCTTTTCCCGCACTCAATGTACGGGTTCCGGGCACATCTTTCAACGCAGGATGTACTGCTACAATTAAAAGAAGTCATTGATAACGCCCCCCAGCAAGGAGAAAACATTATCTTGACTTTAGACATTAAGGGCGCATTTGATAACGTTAGCCACCAGGCCATACTTGAGGGCCTCGAGGCCCTTCATTGTGGGCAGCGCGTCTACAGTTATGTTCACGCCTTCTTGTCGGACCGCACTGCCACAGTCGGTCTCGGCTCCATTCGATCACATGTTATCAGGGTTCCGAACAAGGGCACCCCGCAGGGCTCAGTGATTTCCCCGCTACTCTTTAATGTAGCTATGGTTGGCCTGGCACATGAACTCCACCGCATCGATGGCATCCATCACGCAATGTATGCGTACGATATCACCGTCTGGGCCACGCGGGGGTCCCTTGGAGAAAAAGAATATAACCTGCAGCAGGCAGCCACATGCGTCGAACAATACGCGCAGGCACGAGGCCTGACCTGTGCAACAGAAAAATCTGAGCTTCTACGAATTTATCGACGCAAGCTCCCACCATCGACGCAGAACAACCAAGGCTCCCGCCTCCAGGTCGTCCTTGCTGGCAAACAAATCCCAGAGAAATCCACCATTCGAATATTAGGCATGTGGGTACAGTCGAACCGCCATGTGAATCACACACTTTCCCTTCTCCGCCCCACTACACTGCAAGTGGCCCGAATGATATCTCGGGTAGCCACTCGTCGCCATGGCATGCGCGAGAAGGACACCCTGAAACTCATACGTAGCCTCGTGGTCAGTAGGGTGACATACAGTTTGCCCTGCCAACGCCTCACCAAGAGCGAACAGGGCCAAGTAGACGCAATGCTCCGCAAGGCCTACAAAGCGGCACTCAAGCTACCACCGGGTACTCCTTCTAGCAAGCTCCTCGCATTGGGCCTACACAACACCTTTGAAGAACTTTGTGAAGCGCAACTCGCCACACAACTGCAACGGCTCACGCAAACACCTACAGGCCGTGACCTGCTCCTACGCCTTGGCTACATCAGCCAGTTTCACGACGCAGCTCGTCGCAAGCCCATTCCGGACCAACTTCGTGCCACTTATAAGGTCGCTCCCATCCCCCGCAATATGGATCCCCGACTACATCAGGGCTGGAGGGAAGCCAGAGTGGAAGCCCTCGAGCTAACTTATGCACACAAAAACACTACGTACTATGTTGACGCCGCCAACTACGACCATGCAAACAATAAAGCTGTAGCCACAGTCGTGGACCACACACTCACAGAACGTACCAGCGCTTCCGTGCGGTGCCGCAACATCACCGATGCTGAAGAAACTGTCATCGCGCTCGCTCTCGCCCTCGGATACAGACAACGAAGGTCGCTGACAGTTCTCACGGACTCTCAAGCAGCTTGCCGCAACTACCTACAGGGGTGCATCAGCCAACCCGCTCTCAACGTCATCATGAGCGTTACAGACACTGGCGAGCATTCCATTACACATCCACTCAGAATTTGGCATCGGATTATATGGACTCCGGGCCACATGAGACTGGAGGGGAATCAGGCAGCGGATAGGGTAGCTCGAGGGTATGCGAGCCGAGCACCTTCCAACTCCGCCCCTGAGGAACTCGTTCCAGTCCCTTGCGACTATTCGGCCATCCTAAACCATTACAGAGGACTTAGGAAAGCTTAGTCGCTACCACACCGAACACTAAATAAAGAGGAATCGGTCAGCTGGAGGCCAATTCAAACCGGCACGTTTCCAAATTTCCACATTCTGAGTAAAATGCACCCCTCGGCATACTCTCCTCTCTGCCCATGGTGTTCAGCTAAAGCCACTCTGTACCACGTCACGTGGGAGTGTCAGGCCATTACAGCCTCACAACCAGTACAAAATCCAACAGCGGAGCGATGGGAGGAGCTGCTGGCCAGCGAGAACCTGGAAGATCAGTTGAGTATGATCAACCGGGCCCGCAGAGCGGCTGCTGCAAGCGGAGCCCTAAACTAAGCCCCCCCCCCCCCCCCCCCCACCGCAAGCCAAGCATCTCCGACTACTCGGAGCTTCGCCGCAGAAAATTTCATGTAAATAAATACGTTTTTACCCCGTCACCCCCCTCCCCTCTGCCGGCGCACGCGTACAGAATGAGGGCATGACGTAGGCGTAGGAATGGCTAACGTACACGGCAATGCAGTGACGTTGGTCCTCTACCTAGACGACTCTGCTCTGACGTTGTCAGCTGTATATCACGTGATATGGCAAAAATTATTTACCACAACATGCGTAGTTTATCTATTTGTTGGTTTAAGAGATGAATAAAACTTGAAATAAATAATGAGACGCAATAAAAAATTGTGCGCGTTTTTCTTACGTTTTTCCCGTGAAATGCTACGAGATGTGGGGCTAATGTATCAGCGTTTCGCATGTGTTCGGGTCCCCGCGGTCAGCGCATTGAGCAGACGACCGCCATGGAACGCTCCTACGCGTTCGCGCACTCATTGTGCTCATCTACTCTACCGCGTCTAAGCCAGCGTTTCCAAACAATCCCGCAGAAACTGGCAGAAGACCACAAAGTAACGCTGGTCAACAAAGCCCGTCCCCAGTCCTTTGATTTTGGCAGTTTTTGCTCACTCCCGTGGGCGTATTTATTTCACGTCTAAACCTTAAATAGCACTCTCGAGTGCAGCCCTTTTTAGGGCTCTAAGGTTTAGCATGTGATTTCTCAATGCCCCCTTTTTCTTCTTTTTTTTATTATTGTTTACTTTAGTTTCAATGGCACCACCCTGGATGGTCCCTCAATCCCATCGCTAATGGCGGACGGCCTGCCTGAGGGCTTCCCGTCAGGTTATGCTCTCGACTTGGCAGAAAGAGCCAAGGCCTGCGACCTACTGCTCAAAACCGCGGCACAGGTTTTGCACACAGGAACGGCCGGCCGACCAAGCCCGCCGCGTCCCTCACCTACCTCCAGCGCACGTACCAGGGCAGGGAGACTCAAGGCAGCCACAAACCTGCTGTCCAAACCTCCGCAGCAGACCGCGAGCAACGCTGATCCTAGGCTCCGCGCACGAAGGACGAAAAACTTCCCACCGAAAAAGCGCGCAGTCACAAGAAGGCAGACAGCAGCCGCCGCCATTTTAGGGACGCCCGCCATCCTGCAGAACCGGTCTCCGTGCCAGGAGACAGGAATTCAAGCCAGCAGCAGTAATGAGGTTGGCTACCCAGAAAAGACAGAATGTGAGCTGTCTCCCTCCCCTCAGAAGAGCGACGCAGCCAGCAGTGGTTCTTCCCCCATCACTGAAACGTCGTCCCCCACCTCTTCCTCGTCGTGGTCACACAACACGCCGGCCTCCTCTCCCAGCACCTCTGTAGAAGAGAGCAGCCCGGAACACAAAGAGCAGGGCTCCTCCTCCCCTTTGGTGACTGACGACACAGGGACACCTGGAAAGGCAGCCCTCTCTACACCACAAGCCGAGGGAGAAAAACAAGTTTTCCTCTCGGTCCCGAGTACACCTCTTTCCAGACCGCCTAATCAGCTACGCCGGGAGGTAAACAAATCCAGCGCATCTCGAGAAACGCAGCCGCGCCCCCTTGATCGCAACAGCTGTGTGCTGGGGCCGCCCGAGGAGCCATTTCCCTCACTGCCATCCACAGGGGCTCCAAACGGCACCAAACTCTGCGAACCACAGGTTCCTACTATCAACACACGGCAGAAGAACCAGGGGGTACAAAAACCTGCGGTTTCAACCCAAAAATGTACCCCACCCACTCAGCTACCTGCGAGACCTGGGTCTACTTCCCAGCTGGAGACCGTCCTCTACAGGCCAACCGCCAGGAAAACCTCCTTTCGGTCTGCGACACAAGAGGCAATCTCCGCACAACTAGCGGCAGTTGAGGGGGCACACCGCGTGCGAATTAACTTCGGCCGCAATGTTATCGCTGTCGACGTTGCCGCGGGAGCACCGCTCGCGCCCCTCCTCGCAGTTTCCGACATCTGCGAGATTCCCGTGCGTGCCAGGCAGGCGTCAACCAACACCTGCAGTGGAATAATCCACAATGTCGACCCAGCACTCACTGAGGAGGAACTACGCGACAACATCGCATCGCAGCTCCCTGTACTGCAATGCACGCGATCCGGACGCAATGTCGTGATCATGTTCTCTGGACGTAAACCTCCACAGGACATCGAACTTTACAAACAACGACGCCCGGTTCGTGCTCGCCGCCCTCGTCCTGTGCAGTGCGAACGGTGCGGTCGCTACGGCCACACGGACATCACCTGCACAGCACACGAACGTTGTGTGCGTTGTGGCGGGCCACATCCGCGTGCCGATTGCACCGCGCAGCGCCCGCACTGCATATTCTGTGGCGCTACCCATCTGGCCACAGAACCCCGCTGTCCTCGCTGGCAACAAGAGCGTCAGCTACTAGAGGTCCGCGCGCAATCGGCCCGCCCCATGACACGCCGCGAGGCCTTTGCAGTTGTTCGCAAGAACAACCCCATGGCACACAAATCTGCCACTCGAGAAGGGTTTTCATATGCGGCGGCCGCTGGTGGCTCTACTGCTGATGCATCAACGAACACTACCACCGCTCCAGAGAACTCCTCGGCGATCTCGGTGCTCGCGGCCGCAGTTCGTGCCGCGTTGGACTTCCTCCCTCGCGACTGTCCGGTTCGCCCGCTCTGCATAGCAGCGCTGGCTACGCAACAAGCTCTGACACAGCATGGCGAGTAAAAACTGTGCACGGCGGCCGCGCATCCTTCAGTGGAACTGTCGTTCTTTGCGCCGCCGTCACAGTGAGCTCGCTGAGTACTTGCTGCTCAACGAGTACGACATCGACGCACTACAGGAGGCTTATGTACGCGGAAGCGAATGTAGACTCACTGGTTACTCGAGCTACCACTGTACAGCGAGGTGTCAAGTGCGCGATTGCGACTTAGATGTGTGCTGCGACCCCACACATCCTCCCGCCCGTTCTTACGCCTCCATCTACGTGCGCAATGGACTCTCACATTGCACTGTTGATGTTTCCGACACCTTGTGCAGTGAGGTTGAATGTGTGGCGGTTAAAGTGCGCCTCGGGCAGTGCGACACAGCAGTGGCGTGTGTTTATGTCCATCCTGTCCACAGGTGGGACACGACATTTGTGACCCGTTTGGTGCGACGCCTACAAAGTGACTGTGTGATCTGCGGAGACTTCAACTCGCACCATACGGCTTGGGGGAGTGACCACATAGACTGCAGAGGCAGAGACCTGTTGGATGCCATTGCTGCGACAGGCCTGCTTATTATAAATACGGGCTGTCCGACTTTCGTCCGTCGCTGCGTAAAGAGCAGTGCCATAGACCTTTCACTTGTGAGTGACCATTGCCGGTACGAATGGAAGAGGGAGGCAGACACGTGGGGCTCAGATCATTACCCCCTCCACCTAGAGCCACTTGATCGGCGCCGCGCGGGCACGCGCACATACACTGTCACTGACTGGCCACGTTTTCGGCAACTTTCGGCTGCCTCCCCACCTTCCGGTGTCGCCTACTTCTCGCACGTCGCCCGCTGCGTCGAAGCGGCCTCGCGCAAGTGCACAGTGCCAGTGGGAACACCAGCTCCGGACATAAAACTTCTTAATTTACGCGCGGCTCGCCGGAGGCTCCAGCGCCGTGCGACTAAAACTGACCGCAAGGAGCACTGGACACTGTATAATCGCCTTGACGCCGTGTGTTGCCGACACGCACGGCAAAGACGCGACCGCTCCTGGGGCAGTCTATGTGTCACGCTGGACGACCCGCGACGCTCCGCGCGTGCGTGGAGGATATTCAGTGCCGTCCTCTGCCCCGTTGAGTTACGTTTCCCAGCTCTCGCCATTGCTGTTGCACATTGTATCACTTACCAGCAACTGGCCGAGCTACTGGCTGACACCCTCTGCCTCAGCGCTCCTGAAAGCTTGCCCGAGGTTCCCCAACTCCCGCTGCACCATCGCCGAGAGTGGTACAAACCTCGCCGCTTTTTCCTCACCACCAGCATGCGCAATCAAGTACGTGCTTTATGCACTGAGGATTTCACTCTCGGGGAGTTGCGCCTGGCTTTGGCGTCGCGCAAACGGCGCTCAGCGCCAGGCGCTGACGGCGTGACATACCAGATGCTTCGCAACATCGATCAGTCCCAGCTCCCAGTGCTCTTGGCCGCCTACAACGACGTGTGGCGCACGGGGATAGTGCCGCAAGAGTGGCGCGAAGCCATCGTCATCCCCGTGCTCAAGAAGGGCAAACCCGCCTCGGAGCCAGCGTCCTATCGCCCTGTTTCCCTTACCGCCGCAGCGGGCAAGCTCTTCGAGGCCATGGCACTGAGGAGACTTGAATGGATTGCCGAGGCACTGGATGTTTTCTCGCCTTCGCAGTGTGGCTTCCGCCGTTCGCGTGCTACTGCCGACGCCCTTGCGGACGTCATCGCAACGCTAGAGGAGGCACAGCACAAAGGAGAGGCCGGGTACCTCATCCTGTTAGACATCAAGGCGGCATTCGACTCCCTGCCACACCCCACCATCTTGAACGCGGTGCGCGATCTCGGAGTGACCGGTCTCCTCTTCACGTACATCGCTTCCTTCCTCGGCGGCAGAACGATGCGTGTGCGCGTCGGTGGAGTCCTTAGTGAGCCGCGTCCCGTGAGTGTCGGTGTTCCGCAGGGTAGTGTGCTCAGCCCCTTCTTGTTCAATCTCGCCCTGGCTGACATCGACGATTACATCCCCCGTGCTCTTCCCTGTGATGTGCGCGTGGCGGTCTACGCGGACGACATTGCGGTGTTCGCGACGGGACCTGTGCCCAGTGGCCGGTGTACTCGCACCAGTGTCCAAACCGTCCTGGATTCTATTGACGCGTTCATCACGGGCAGGGGGATGACGCTTTCACCGGCGAAGACGGAGGCGATGCTGCTGCACCCCAGTTATGGCGCCCAGCGCCACACACCGAAGTTCACTCTCCAAACGATCCCCATCCCTTGGAAGAGGCGAGTGACCTACCTCGGAGTGCAGCTGGACCAACGCCTCAACTGGTCACCAGCGGTCAGCGACCAGCTTCGAAACGCGCGAAGGGTCGCCTCCGCCGCTAAGCGCTCCTTGCTCGCGGCAATGGATGCACACCGTCCCTAGCTCTCCGCATCTACAACGGAATGGCTGCGGCGCGCATTTTGTACGGCCTTCCTCTCGCAGCGCTTACGCGTTCCAACTGGGAGACACTGGACGCAGCGCATCGTATCGCGATTCGCCAGTTTTTCAGCTTGCCCAGATCATCTCAAATCGGCCCAACACTTGCTGAGGCGGGAGACATGCCACTGTCACTCCGGGCCGATCTTCGAGCGCTAAATCACATAGAGCGTATGAAACGCTCGCGCCACGGACAGCAGCTGGTATTCTGGCTCTCCTCACTTCCGCACTCACGGATGGGGCAATGCGCTGCGGCATTCTACGCCCTCATCCCGAGCTCACCGGATGTGAATGACTATAGTGCCCCGCCCTGCCACCATCGCCCTCTCAAGATTCGGACACAGTTACCGGGAGTGGCAAGCAAGCGGACGACGCCAGTGTGTGCACTTCGGCACGAAACTGCTGCCACTTTTGACGAACTCGCGGGACGACTCCTCGTCTTTACTGACGGTTCAGTGTTGAACGACGGGTGTGCCGCGGCTGCGTGTGTGGTGCCTTCGCTGGAGCTTCACAATCAGTGCCGCCTCGCCTGCGAGGCATCGTCGACGATAGCCGAATTCGCCGCGCTTGACCTCGCCGCCGATGCCCTCATTCAACTGAGAGCTCCGTCGGCTGCCGTTCTCTCGGACTCACGTGCTGCTCTCCAACTACTCGCGCAGGACGCCCGCAGACCTCCGGTTGCCACGCGCATCGCGCGAAAGCTCGAAGCAGTGCAGGACCTAGGATGTGATCTTGTGCTGCAATGGATACCAGCGCACGCTGGAATATCCGGCAACGAAGTGGCCGACGAGCTGGCCAAAGAAGCACACTCTCCGGGAACCCCTGTGACTACAGCGGTGAGCACATTCGACGTAGCAAGGCTTCGCACACGGGGCTCTGTCACCGCTCGCCACCCGGACCCACGAGTTGCGGCAGGGCAGCCACCACGCCCACTCCCGAAAACAGGATTTTCGAGAGAGGAGCGTGCCCTCCTTCTCCGCCTGCGCATCGGCTGCTACCGCACGGCGGAACGGGTTCACAGACAGTCGGGACGTGGAGACCCAAACTGCCGTCATTGCCCACAGCCCGAAACACTCCATCACATTATCTTCCAGTGTGAGGAGTATTCGGACGCGCGCAGATCACTATTCGATTCTTACAGCAAACTGGGACTCTGCACCAGCACTGTTGATGTGATTCTTTTTCCCCGTGCGCACGCATGCCTGGTGAAGCGCGCGCAAGCTGCCCTCATCACCTTCCTGAGGACTTCTGCGCTATTTGAGCGCTTGTGAACTGAAAGAACATTAGTGCCTCCCCATCGATGTCCACTGGACTCGTATTAGTGAGTGCTACGGTTTTCCGTACAGTGTTTTCCGTACAGAGATTACGCGCTTCGGCGAGTGCTTCACGCGCTTTGTACGACGCGCCAATCAAACCGTTGTCCTCCTCTCGATGACGATACCTCTCCGGCCCTTGGGAGCCTTCCTAGTCAGCTGTGCATGGCGCGTGGGGGCTTGTGAGTCCGTTGCGAAAGCAGAACGAATGACCCTCGCCTTTCTTTTTTTTTCTCTCTTTTCCAATCTTTCCCTCCCTATATCTTTTATTCCCCATATCCCATTCCTGTGCTGACCTGTTGAGGTGTCCTCGTAAGGAGAGACAGTTACGGGTCGGCACCTTTCTTTTCTTTTCTTCTGTTATAACCACTTATATATATATATATATATATATATGCACGGGGGCTGGGCTTGTTCGGGCACGTCATGCGCGCGTCACCACTTGGTCGTATGCCGGAGAGTGTGGGGGAGAGATTTGGCTTGCGAAGGCTACGCGGAGGAGCGGCAAGGGTTTCGAGATCGCCTCCTCTCACCCTCGTTTCGCGCCGCTCCAAAAAAAAACCAGTTTTCTCCGCTCGTAATGAACTGATTCGAAAAATGTTTGTGGCAAAACAATCCTCATCGGACACCCAACAACTTCCACTGTCTAACTAAAATTCGGTATGGGGTCTGGTGAGTGGCCCATTAAGGATGGTTCCGTGTACGTGTCGGCCAATGTGTGGCGGGGGAACTAGATTATGTGTTTTTGCCATGTGTTTTTTGCCCCTTGGAAGAGACACAAGAGTGTCGCCCGACGCTCATGCTGCACTCCGAAAATCTGTCTATACCACTTTTCTTGAGTTGGTGGTTTTGTGCATCGGCTTGACCTGTCAACGGTAATATGCATGCCTATGGTATAGGCACCGTCCGCTGACCAGGGGAGCCGACACTAGCCCATGCTAAATTCACTGACGTTGGCCGTTAGGGGCACGCTGAAAAGAGACGCGCGCGCACGTCCCCGTGTATCCCTGCTGCAATCCGCCCATTCACGCGGGCAGGGAGACGCGGACATCGCATTCCATTTTGACTGAACCCAACCGATTAATGCGTTTTTTCTCCGCTAGGCATTGCGTTTTGGCGCTTCAGTCACTCTGGAAAACTCGACTGCACCGTGCCTATACTGCATTTTCTGCCATGATCGGCATCTTGCCACCCGCTCATGTACCGTCGCCCCGCCACAGGACAAAGTTTCGTTCGCATGTACGCGACAAAACATCCCTCGATACAACGACAAACACAGAACTTACACACCGTATGACCGCAGAAAGACTTTCAGGGGCGAATCTTCTTGAAGCGGCACCCGTTCGTCCCTCGTAGTCGTAGTCATAGGGTGTAACAAGTGTTACATTTTGGCCTGCAAGGTGGTGCCGGTAGGAGATTTCTCCTGTGCTTTGTTGAACAATAAAAAGTTCGCGGCGTGCGCGTTAACTAAAAGCCGAATGCTCCTGTCTCTCTTTCCCCATTAGCAGCCATTGGCATTACATCGAGCACTATCTGACAGCAAAAGGTCGCTACGTTATACTCGCTGGGCGTAACCTCCTTGGTTTTCGAAAGGTTTAGCGAGCGTTTGGTCGCAGTGCCATGAATACAGTGAACTAGAATATACCAAGAACTCGAAGCGGTTAAAGGTAGGAAGTAGAACGAAGCGCAAGCCGTAAGAAAGTGCGCGTGTGCCACCCCTCGTTTAGTCCTTGGAATGTCCGTTGGATGGCGGTGCTTCTATATGGGAAATATATGATAAAAAAATGCGAGATGGTGGTACTTGGAGTTCTGAATAGATGGACGAACGGACACACAGACAGATGCATGGATGGACGCATGAACGGACGCAGGCGCGGATGCATGGACGAACGCAGGGACGGACGCACGAACTGACGCACGCATGGACGGGTGAATGGACGCATAGACGGTTACACAGACGTACGCAGGAACGGACGGAAGCAAGAACGAATGGGCGGACGAATGCTTCGCCCCACTCCGCATAATTCACTCCGTGGATGTGCTGCCATTTTTTTTTTTTTGCACTGACCTGTGAACCCTGCAGGTGCAGTTAAGAGCAAACCTCATAAGCGCGAAAATGCACGCGACAGCGACGAGCGACGCTATGAGCGACGAAACAGGGCGTTCGCACGACGTGTCGCGTGCTCGTTTTCGCGCGATCGCTCGATTCTCCAGATTTGGAAACCGTCGCTCGTCGCCCGGAAGTGCTGGGCTCAGGCAGCCAATAGCGAAAAACCGTGAAAGACAAAGACTACATAGGTGCATGTGGCCCTTCCCGAGTCACGTATGCGCAACAAGAAATAAAGCAATGTTTATTACGCATGTGCATATAAAAAAGTGCTGCAAGGCAATAATAAACACTTTCCGTTTCATCACACAACAATATATCTTATTTTTAAATTGCACACCACTCGTACGCGGTTTTCTTGGTGCGAGTAGACGGCCTCATGCCAGCAACTGTGGAATTCGCTCGCCGAAGCCGTCGCGTGAATGAGGTTTGCCTGCGCTGGCGACTGATCGCGCGAAGACGATCTACGTCGCTCGTCGCTGTCGCGTGCATTTTCGCGCTTATGAGGTTTGGCCTCATGCGTCGCCGTCCCACGCTAAATAATTCACGAACTTGTCTGCACCACGATAATTGCACCATATTTCAGCAACATACTAATTATCATCTAAATTCCAACCCAAACGCAGACAGCATCCTATATAACCTTCAACGAACATATATACATGCTTAGTCGAGTGCTCAATCGTCACTGCACTCGCGCACTTATGTCGTGGCAACGGAAACCGCTGCTTCTTGACATTCTGGATGTCGTCAGTTTGCGCCAAAAAGTAAGAAAAAATGAAGAAACATGAAGTAAACTTACCGTGGTCGTCTCTATCGTGGACCAGCATGACATCGGTTGGTTGGTTGGTTGTTCCTCGGAGTCCTGGCGCAACGCACGTACCACGGAGGATCGGCCACGAAACGAAAGGTGCCTCACTTGTGAGATCGAATTGTTTTACGAGCCGGGTTATTTACTTAAATAGGGATATTTAAACAAATAAATGTTGCGAAAATGCCACCACATGTTGTAGAAGACGCAGTGGAGGACACCATGCGCCGAGTGCACACATCAGCGATGAGACGTGTACTGTCTGCACAACGCATCGCTCACTGGAAACATGAAGGCCTGGAAAGAACCAACGTTGGTCTGTGCGTCTCGCGTTTGGAACTGGAGGTGCGTCTAGAAGGCCGGACGCATTTGGCGTCTGGCCTTGCAGGCAGACGCAAGGTGCGTCCGCCTGAAACGCGCGTCGCGTTTAAACGCGCGTCTCACATGCCAAATGCGAGACGCGCAACCAATGTTGGACTGTGCGTCTCGCGTTTGGAACTGGAGGTGCGTCTAGAAAGCGGACGCAAGGGGCGTCCGCGTGAAACGCGCGTCTCACATGCCAAACGCGAGACGCGCGTTCCTGACAGGCCGTGGAGTGGCTGACGATTAAAATCAACATTATTGGGGAGCTCGTCGTCGAGTTCACCGTGTTGCTCGTTTTTCCCTCTACAGTGTGACGCGTTTTATGTAGCTTTACAATGGCGCTGAGCTGACAGTGGAGAGATCTTGTACGCGTTTCACATTCTGACGGAGGCGCTCCCTTCCATCGAGTCCTACGTCATTGGCCCATTTGAGTTGTGACGAATGCCGTGACACTCTAAGTTACGTGATCCAGGGCGTCACGTGACTGTTTTCATTTTTTTTCTCGGACTGAGGCGAAGGAATGGTAGGAGCGACCGTCCGGAATCACAGTGTAAGAAATACACCGAGTCCGGAACGAAAAAGATGGATTGCAATGCTGCCAGGCGGCATGAATTGGAGTGAAATGTAAGCGCTTGGCACCTTCTCATTATCTGGCCACTTTGAGAACATGGTGTTTCCTTTCTCTGACATGTTTGTGCCTGTTTGATAGCGGCAGCGTCGTGGTGGGCCTTGTGAGCTTGCCTGCACCACCAGGCATGCCACTTGTCGGTTTTTGTTTTTGTTTTCTGGGTAGGCCCTTCATGGTTAAGCGCATCATTGAGCACCGGCTGCAGCCACTGCCCGTCAGCGATGTTGAAGCCTTGCCCCAGATCGATAGCATTCGCGGCGAGCTGGGGATGATTCCCCATGAAGGCCAGCACCATCGCACACTGACTCTCAGAAACGTGGAGGAGTCGCTCTTGTTGGCCGCCGGCTGAGGGCGATTTCCGCCATGATTTCACTCGACTGAGCCAACGGCTTCGAAAGTCGCGCCGTTTGAATTTCAATAGTAGTGGAGGCATGAGTAGAGTAATTGATTAGAACAAGGTCGTACCAAGCGCCACCCCTAAACGTCCCGCTAAATTGCGGGGTTGCCTAGCGTCATTTAAAAACAAAAAGGAAAAAAATATGTTTCAATTGCGCAGCATTACATGTTCAACGTATGAAAATGCGTGCCAGCACATTTTAGTAGTGAGCAATAATAGTTAAACATTCCTTAACATGTTAGAAACACGTCCCAGCTTGCTATACAGTACACAAGGAGACATCAACTTTGTGACTCAGGCCCTCATTTCCCTCATTGTCTGTTCGCTTTCCCTCGTCCTCGGGACCGATGCAGACTGCCCACTTTTTGACGTAAAGAACGGATCGCCTCCATTCAAATTTAGAACGCGTACAAGATAGCACCACAGGCTTCTACCTAAAAAAGAAAAGTCAAAGCATATCCACGGAGTGAATGATGATGAGTGGGACGAAGCGTCCTCCGGCCATTCGCCCATCGGTCCATCCGTCCGCGCTTCCATCCGTACGCCCATTCGTGCTTCCGTCCATGCGTACGTGCTTTTTTATATTCGTCTGTTAGTCCGTCTGTTCGTGCATGCTTCCGTTCGTCTGTCTGTCCGTCCATTCGGCTCTGCTTCCGTGAGTCCGTCCGTCCATGCTTCCGTCCATCTGTCTTCCCACTATCTATCTATCTATCTATCTATCTATCTATCTATCTATCTATCTATCTATCTATCTATCTATCTATCTATCTGTCTGTCTGTCTGTCTGTCTGTCTGTCTGTCTGTCTGTCTGTCTGTCTGTCTGTCTGCCTGTCTGTCTGTCTGTCTGTCTGTCTGTCCGTCTGTCTGTCTGTCTGTCTGTCTGTCTGTTTGATGCACGGACGGACGGAATCAAGAACGAACGGACGGCCAGAAGCGCGGACGGACTGATGAACGCTTCGCCCCACTCATCATCATTCACTCCGTCGATATGCTGTGATTTTTTTACATTCCCCCGGTCCGTGCGCACGCCTGTCAACCACTGTTCTTGCGCAACGCGTACTACGCTCTTGTGGGCCGCGTAAGAGAGCGAAGCCAATCGTCTCTTGCAGACCGTATTATTGCATTGCCGGTTCACGTGTGCTGCTGCACTCTGCTGCATTCTCTAACAAGGACCGTTGTGGGATATCCCGCACCAACAAACATGTAGGCCATGACACGTCGAGGTTGAGAATGGATTTTCATTGCATTTTTCCGGGTCGCCGAGGCGGCTACTCGGGTGCTCCGAAGAAGTCCGTCGTTTACCCCTCCCGAGGATGATGATCTCCGCAGAAAACGAGGGAGCGTAGCCTCCGGAGGGTGGACAAGCCTCTGAATGAAACTTCCCCGACGTGCGAACATCGTTTCGAGCCAAGATATATCCTGTGCGATTATGTGCACGTGATAAATGGCAGTGAAGTGAGCATTTCCCGAGGATAGCCATCACTCGTTCCTGATGCCGTGCTAACGCTTTTTTCAGGTTGTCCACGCAGTAACTGACCTGGTAATTTTACGTTTGCGTGAACCAGTAAGCAAACGCGCGTTAGAAGCAACCACATCTGCAGCTCGGCAAGAGTTTGCGACGGCCCGACAATGCTGCCGAAGCTCGCATGGACGGACGGACGGACGGACGGACGGACGGACGGACGGATGGATGGATGGATGGATGGATGGATGGATGGATGGATGGATGGATGGATGGATGGATGGATGGATGGACGGGACTTTTCAATCATGCAAATTCTCCACATGTCAGTCTCCATTTCCTTCACTTTCTTCTTAACCGATAGTTATTTTTGGTTTGGCCACCTGCTGTTTTCTAAGTATTTACCAGTCAATTTCCTGGTTTGCTTCCTCCATTTTGTATCGACATTCTTCATGTACAAGTAGCTGAAAACCTTCCTAGCCCAACGCTCCTCCCCCATTTCTCTCAATCGCTTCTCAAGTTTTATCTTGCTGCTAGCTTCCCTGCCCTCAAATGATGTCCATCCCGTATCACCTCGTACTCCCCGATTTGGTGCACCCCCGTGAGCTCCTAAGGCAAGCCTACCTATTCCACGTTGCTTAATTTCTAATCTTGCTTGAACTTCTGATCTCATGAACAAGACCGCATTGCTGAACGTCAGACCAGGAACCATGACCCTTTTCCATCATATCATATAACATCATATATATTGTGATTCCACAGTGCCCTGTTTTTCATTACCGCTGCATTCCTGTTACCTTTAGTCATCACGTATATTTCGACGCTGCCACCTGGCGATGCCACCAGGTGGCAGCGTCGCCACCTGGCGGCAGCCGCGTGAAAACTGACGCTGCAGAGCCCGGCCGGTCGCGCCTCGAGGGTATATTCTAGTTCACTTTGAACGGATTCTTGGAGTCAATGGGACGTGAAGAATTTAGAAGGTACTGTCTGTCTGGGCATATCTTTCTTTCATTTCCTGCCGCGGGCCTTGATATCCCAAGTCATTCACGACGTTGCGTCGTAACTCGAAACACAGTTCTCTCTCTTTTCCGCTCTCGTATGACATGCTTTAGCTCGAGGAAGAGAATACAGCGATCTTAAGAAAGGAGGAATAATACCATGCGCAGCCTTTCTCCGAGGAAGCCGTCCATTTAATTACTACTCGGATTGGTTATAAACTAACTAAAGAACATGCGCAGCCGCACATCTTCTGTCAACGTTATGGTATATAGCCTCAGTTCGGCAGCGGGACTTCCGGCAGAATCACAGCGGGCGCGTCGGCAAAGGCGATTCTTCGAGGTTGTTCGGCACTACCTTCAAAACATGGGACTCAACAGCTGGCTGTAGAATGTGCGTGCTCCTCGTCACGTCTGATGGTTACTGTAACAAACACAACTACTACGGAGCACTGGGCTTGGGACGGCTTACAGCTCTCCCATAGTAGAGTACCGAGTACTCTTAAATCGTTAAGCACTCTTTCTAAACAAAGTTACTACTACCGCCAGACCAGGGAACACGTCTCTCCACTTTCTACTCTCTGCAATTTCATTCCTCTACCTTTAAGTTCCTGCTGAAACGCTATAGCAGTCCTCTGCAAGCAGGCCTAATATGTGTACTAATTTCTTATGAAACGAGCGATTATTATTATTATTATTATTATTATTATTATTATTATTATTATTATTATTATTATTATTATTATTATTATTATTATTATTATTATTATTATTATTATTATTATTATTATTATTATTAGAAATGACTACGTTTTTTGTCTTTAGTGACCTCCCCGACAGTGTTTTTTTTTTTCTGTGTGACGAAACGCAGGCTATAGACGAAATGTCCTAAAGTCACTTTAACGCTGTGCACCATTTGTACATTGACTATTTTTCTTGCTTCTTTCATGCCGGGTATGATATGTCGAAAGATTGCTTAATCCTTATCTCAGCATTCTCCTGTTTAGGTGGTACTGCTTCCGCTATAGTTTGATTCTTGTATTTTATTGTGCTGTAAGTGTAGTGTAAACGAGTTGCATGACTTTCCTTGATCATTTTACCTTACGAGCTCCCCAATATGTATGTCATCTCTCGTTTGCCGATATGCTAGGCCTATAGTCACCTGAGCCACCGTCTGGCTTCGACAGGCGTGTTATCTGTGTTGTACGCAAGATGACAGTAAAGATTAAAATTAATATTAATATGAATACTAATAGTATGATAATATTATCTGCTGTCTAACATTCCAAAAGCACGATATGATTATGAGGGACGCCATGTGGATGGCTCCGAAAATTTGCACCGCACAATAAAGCTTTTTTTTTTTCATTGAAATGCAGCTGCCGCGACCGTATTCGAATCCGCGACTTTCGGGTCAGCAGCCGATCACAGTGACGCGGCGCACGCAATTAAATAACGGGACACTGGTTCTGTGTTGGCACCACGTTCGGTGTCAAGATATTTACACATACGCAGTAAACAGCCACTTATATTAACCGGGATAGCGGGATCGAAGTGCGCATGCGCAGTAACGCACGTGCCCCGTACCGCTCACCGTGCGCACGCTATTTTTTCAGATTTAACGTTACCGTGTTAGCGTAGTTTATGTAGTGTACGTAAAACACGGCGGCGGTTTCGGACGCCCGCTTCGATGTGATTTTGGCGTAGTTGTTGAAAGATTCACTTCGCTCGCAGCAAAGAACTCTTTCAAATGGCTTCGATTGGCTTCAGTTGGCTTCGATGACCGACTATTACGGATAAGTTAGCTTGGTTTTTGAAATAGCTTCCGATTTCGAACGTCTCTAGGCCTAACTAGAAAATCTATGTAAACAAATCAGCTACATGTATGTTTTCTTGTTGTGTGCGTGGTTCAGAGCTATTTATTTTCATTGTTACTAAAAGAAAAACTTGTGACATTGCTTTGAGTGGTGAGTCCAGCAAGCATTTTAGTTTTCTTTTCCTTTTCAATGTTCTTTAACATATTCACCCTCGAATAGGTGGCGCCTCCATCTCAGCTAAGTCACAGAAACCTCGTAAACGCTATCCCGCTAAACTACAAAGCACTGTCCGCAACGAACGTGTCAGGCACGTTAACGCTATTCCCTCAACCCAACCGCTATACGCTAACGGTAAACTATAACTGTCTAATATCGAGGCAAGAACTTGCTACCTCAATGTTCATAAGCAGCACTACGAGTTTACTAGACCACTGGAGACTGGCAGCTGAACCCTGATAGAGTAAATTAAAATGTAAATAATCAGTTTCTATTCGGAGCCCAAGTTCGCCAGAATGGGCGTACGAAATATTATTTGGGAAAAGGCCCCGGGGTCTGACCCCCACTAATTATGTTCGTGCGTCAATTTGTATGTCTGCATTTATTTATTTATTTTTTACATATACTGCAGCCCTATGTTGGGCTATAGCCAGAATAGGAGCGTTATTAAAGCCAGTAAGACAAAAATAAAAAAACACAAAAAATTAGTTCAAGTAGTCGATCAAATACACACACGTACAAAATGCAAACATCTCGTGAAAATATTCTGAAGACCGCGATCCCTGCCCCCGCTCCAGCAATATCGAATGCATGCCTTTATGTATTATACCACATGGTGTAAGCAATACGTTGGGAAATACGGTATACTAACCATGGTTGAAGTGTCAGCATACATAGCACATTCTCAATTTTCCCGTTTTCTCACTGCGCGGCTCCTCATACGTCACTCAAACGCTGTAACTATCACTAAAATTAACATTGCACCGCTTCGTACCGCAGTGGACGCAATGGAGTAGGTAGAGTCGTTTCAACGTGCGACTGCCCAAAGCGCAGCCAATCAGGAGCGTGCGCACTGGCTCTGGAAAGAAGCACGGAAATCCGAACGTTTGTTCCGGATTGTAGAGTTTCAATAGAGCCTGGTTTCATCAAGGAATCTCAGTTATCGCGAACAACGGGGTAATAATAAGCCAAGCAATTTTTGCCGATTTCGCGACTTTTCAAGACGTGGTCCAAGTGCCGCCGAGCGCTGCCATGAGTGTGTTTGTGAGCTCGTACGACAGATGACGCTAGGGCGCCACAATCCCACTAGTTGGCTTGCCTGATCGTCCTTGATAAAAGTGCTCTTCAATCGTTAACGTAAATTAGGTGAAAGTAATTTTAAATATAAAGCCTATTTTTGTAAGTTTCTTGTCTTTATAGTGTTTATTAAAAAAATATTTCTTTAAACAATATTAGGGACCATTCAACGCACGGTATGGCGCTGTATGTGGGCGAGGATTCGAGAAAGGGGACGTTTCGCGGACGCTGACGTCACCTCTTAGAGACTGCGGTGATGCGAGTGTGCGGAGCTGCGCCACGCATTTCACAGCCGGCAACGCCTTAGGCAACGACGCATTTGTAATTTCGATTCCGGCCGAAGTAAACATTTTTCGCTCGCAAGTTTTCATCCCACACACTTCAATTGAAACAGAGAACGCAAAAGCATCCGCATTTTGTCGTAAATAAGTGCGTTAATATACGAAACAGGCGACTAAAAACACTCATATTGCACCGGCACGTTTGTTGTCAAAAGACGTAAACATTGTTGTTTTCACAGAAAAGAACGCCACATCAGATGCTTTTATGCTCAAGTATCTTACAAATATGTGATGTTTAACATTAATTGCATCTTGAAAGTTCAAATAATAGGCTTGAAAGCGATGAAAACACGCTTCAAAGGGTTCGCTATGCCGTGTTTTTGTTTTAGGCTTAGTACAACGTACAGCTGCTCCGTTTTTCACGCAGTACCCCTGCGACAATCTCCGGGCGGTGTGGGTCCTCCTCTCCACGTCCGGAAATAGGCGGGGCCCGCCAGCGGTCCTCTCCCGCCATTGAAAGCGAGCCTTGCGCTCGTACAATGTGAGTGAAAGGGCAACACCAGCCCCTCGGTAATATAAACACAATCATAGCGGTGGCGCGATGGAGAGGAGAGGCAGATGGTCGATGCGGCTGGCAGCGGCTGTCAGGCGAGGAATTGCCTGAATCGGCAGGCAAACCGTGCCCCGTTTTCCTGCTGTTGACGGCGTGGTTTCGCTGCTGCGAACACCGTCGTATGACGAGGGTAGAGCTAGGCAATGGTGATTATGCCACCAGAATGCCGGTCATAGAAGAGCAGGAAAAAATAGCCCAAATTTTGTCTGTGCATTCTTGAGACACCATAAGAAACCACAGGCATAAGGAGACTGCTCATAAATGGGCGAAATAGCATGGGCCACCACTTAGTAAGTCGAATGCACTTCACTGAACCTAAGCGCGTGGTTGAGTAACTCAATTGCGAAAGCTTACCTAAGCGTGATTGGCCACATTGCGTTTTTTTTTTTTCGGGCGCGAGCGCGAATTTGGTCAACCACGTGACCACAACGAGTTATTCCGAATCTTGATCGGTATTACGAAAATTGTGTCGCTTACACACATGTGTCAGTAAATTTATGAGGAAGTACATTCATATTAGCACATTCGAAAAGTAGTTCATTTGGACCCACGAAGACGGGTGCAGTGCGGCGCTCTGCAAAAGAGCTTCGCGAAGGATGTTTGAATTTCGTAATGAGCGATGATATCTCGGCCGGGATTCAGAAGTCGACGACGTCCCTCCTTTCCCTCTCGCGGCAAGGCCGCCCTGTATGCCACGAGCCCTCACCAACAGAGTACGGGAAAGCAAATACACATAAAACCGGTCGTGCCAGCTGTCTGTGGAGAAGGAAGGTCTGGGTCGCATTTCGAACCAAGCGCGCGACTCTACGGGGCGTTATCAGGAGCCACCAGCTGCTACGCTGACGCTGCGCGCCTCCCCCGTCCCTTTTCTGCTTTCTTTCTTTTTGGCGGATTCGAGCAAGGACGCGTGGCCACCCTTCCCCATGAGCAGGTGTGTTTGCAAGTGGCCTGTCTTGTGTGTGGCTGGTTTTTCAGTCCACGTGCTCAGAGCGTCCAGGTGGAGGTGCGGTGGTGTATGAAACGTCGTGCTACTTGAGACACCAGTATGCACCAGTCAGTGGCGCAACCAGACATTTTTTTTCTTATTCCTGGTGGAGGTTCACACATTTGTATGGTCGCGCACTTGTACATTTCGGTGATTGTATAAAAAATAGAAAATTTTCAAGGCGAGTTGAGCACTAGGTGCCCTTGGTTGCACCTATGGCGCCAGTGTCAGTTGCAGTTGCGAATGATTGCCCAACACCTTACGGCACGATTGGAGGACGGGGCGAATGAATGGGCTCGTTGCAGCGCACAGAATGCTGGCTAGAGACCACAGTGCAACCTTCACGAAAGGAAACAAGTCTGACAGTTTTAGTTACGTGACATTTTCAGTTTCCTTCGCCTGTTTGTAACTTGCAGTTTCTGTCGTTTTCCCAATCGATCAGGTTGCCCTGTCGGTCATTTTAAAGAGAGAGAGAGAGGGGGGGGGCGGGGGGCAAACATTTTATGTGCAGTAAACTCCTTTATCTGTGACACTTTTACTGGATCCATCTATGACTGCAGTTCGACAGAGTCAATAATGAAAGGGCGGTAGTAGAGCATACTAGAAAAATATTACAGTCTCTGTAATTTTTCACATTACCGCATGCGAAAACGAATACCCTAGGAGTGAAGAAAACCTGCTTTTTAGCATGAAGGGGGAAAAATGACGCTTTCAAATAGAAGAATATGACTTCTCTGCGTCTAGATAAATTTTACTGAATTAGGTAGCTACCTTTTCATTTGAAAAAGGCAAACGAAAGTATTCCTTTTTTTCATTTTGTTGTTCATTTTAGGATACGAGGAGCCGAGCATTCTACTGCTTGACCGTGTTGTTGCATCAGTTACACCGAGCCCCAGCGGAAGGTATTGGGGAAAAAAAAAAAGGAAAGTGGAAGCTTATTGCTATGCGAACAATGACATTGTTATCGCGTCGGCGCTCTTGAGATGTCGGGAGCACAATCGAACGTTTGTCGAGGTACTTCAGCGACCGATCGCCTACTCTTGCGCCCCTCAACGTGTGCGCAGTCGTGGCCGAGTGGTTAAGGCGATGGACTAGAAATCCATTGGGGTCTCCCCGCACAGGTTCGAATCCTGTCGACTGCGAACTTTTTTTCAAAAGCCCGTTTTTTTTTCTTATTTTATTGCGGTGACTTTTCATCGTCGTTAATTTCCGCAGCCTTGACACTTGTCTATTCAAACAAAAGGAATCGTGCGAAACTCCACCGCGTTTTATCGGCACTTCGGTGTGCAGGCAAGCCAAGCGAAGCCGCTGGCCAAGACGCTCGCCCGTAATTACGCCCGTAAGCGTAAGGCTTAGAGTAATTACGCCCGTAATTACGCCCGTAAGCGTAAGGCTTAGAGTAACGTAGTCGTGGACATTTTATTGGAGGTTAGATAAGGGGCATGTACGTCGCGTGCGCGTCCGTCCTTACGACGAATATGTTTATTGATTTTACTCTTCACATAAAGGGCTACCTCGCTTTTCGCGTACCGGAAATAACCACGTGATTCCGATTGTTGCAATTATGGCTATATAAAGTAAATGTCATCGCGAAAGCTGGCGCTTTCGCAACCTCAATGTGGGCTAAGTTTTAACCCGCGGAGAAAAAGTTTTAAAAATATGAAGTTTCAAAATTATGCACGCACAAAAAAAAAGTTACGCAGCCGACAGGATTCGAACCTGTGCGGGGAAACCCCAATGGATTTCGAGTCCATCGCCTTAACCACTCGGCCACGACTGCCCGATTGAGTTGATGCCGTCGTGCAGATGCAGAGTTAGCTTGGCAATCATCGCACCAGATGTAAGAATAAAAAAAAATGAAGAATACGTGTTGACAACCGTTCAACAGTTATCACGTTACGCATAGATCAAGTAATTCGACTTCGACATCGTAACATATAGCTTTGCAAATCGGTTCTTTAGCTGTTTTTTTTTTTCGTTGACAAAGTAAACACAAGTAATCTCGCATTCACGAATATTGATGTCACAATATTGATGGGGGTACTACGACTGAAAGAATTAACTCCCTATAGATATATGAAGAAGAACACATTTTTACTCTGTTTCTCTTCCTATCGGTGTACGAGATAAACCCTCTACTACGTCTCCTTGTCTTAAAAATTCAGGAAGCCGTGAACGTCAAGGTTATCTGGATGACCAGAGACTCCATTGATAAGACATGCCGAGAAGTGTATACATGTCTGATAAGCGAGACCGCCAGGGGTACATTTCATCTCGCAGCACGTTCCTCCATCAGGGATTCGGGGTTATCTGTTATCGCATGGAATTTGGTTGAAGGAAGGGGATGCGCGATAAGTGTCGATGAGTGCACATGAATACATATAACTGATCGAAGCCCGTAACGGGCTGTTTATTCCAAGCCTACAATCAATCTCGCTCCCGCGGAATTTGTGTGCATAGCGCCGTGAAGCATATTGCACTTGGCAAACTCGGTAAATATGATCAAAACTTCAATAAATTTAACCTTAATGCGAAAGCCCTGCATGTCTCACGTGAACGTGGCCTCGAAGGAAAAGTCAGCTGGGTTGTGCTATCGCAATCATCGGCCTTTATTGACTAAACCACAAATTTGGTTGAGCAAAATATGACTTCAACAAAGCCAGAAAATCAGTGGAAGATAGAATATTGAAGTGATGAAAAGTTCTAGGAACGCAGAGCGTCACTGGAGGCGACGTTTCCACAAGCCGACTTGTCATCTACAAGGCTACAGCCTTCTTCAAGAAAGTCGTAGCCTTGAATAAGCAGCAGTCGCAGCCTTCCAAGTTCATTTCGTCGTCGCATTCACTTCGTATCCCAGTCGTATTAGATGCGTCTTCTTTTTTTTCTTCTTTTTTTTCTTTCTCGGGCTTCACATGAGGTGAGCAGCAGATTTCAAGGTCAAGCGAGACCACCTTGTTGATGGTTTTCCTAGACGTCCACTGTATTCATCATTATAGGAACTTCGACGTGGCTTCTTTGTCGTGATTTTGACACCGTTGTGAAGATACAAGTTTTACTGAGGCCGTTAAGGTCATTACTCAATGTAAAGACGACAAATTAGCCCCCCGCCCCACCCCTCTCTGGTGTGCATGCTTAAAATTAATGCATAAGACTGTTAGCATAGTTAATTAATTTAACGTTATAAGCTCAAATGAAGCGAAAGATTGAACAAACAAGCGGGATCTGGCACACCACGTATAGCCTTCATGTTTTAACCGTATTCTAAGCCTATACCGGAATGAAACAGGAGTTTTTCAACAAATGAGTACTCAGTTGGGTGATGTTGAAATTTTATAAGATTTGTGAGGCATTAGAAAAAAAAAAGCATTCGCATTTACGAATAACGGTTGTGCGATACGAAGGTTGAATGGAATAGAAAGTCTATTTGCAATCGGTATTCTCAACCTCCAAATACGAGTGCACCCCTTCTAATTTGGTGTCATTACCTCTCCCTTGGAAAGTTGCCCCTCCCTCCTGAATAGAGCAATGAGAAATCGCTAGGGTTTTACGTCCCAAAACTACGATGAAATTATGAGGAACGCCGTAAAGTGGAGGGCTCCGAAAATTTAAACCATCTGTTGTTCTGTAATGTCTACCTTAATTCAAGTACACGGGCTTCAAGCTTCTCGCATCCATTGAAATGGGGCAGCCCCAGCCGGGATTCGATCCCGCAACCTGCGAGCGATTGATTGATTGATTTGTGGGGTTTAACGTCTCAAAACCACGATATGATTATGAGAGACGCCGTAGTGGAGGGCTCCGGAAATTTCGACCACCTGGTGTTCTTTAACGTGCACCGAAATCTGAGCACACGGGCCTACAACATTTCCGCCTCCATCGGAAATGCAGCCGCCGCAGCCGGGATCCTGCGAGCGAGCCGGCGGGTACCGAAGAAAGAACAATGCTAAGACAGGGTTCACATGGAGCTTTAAAGATAGTTCTGTAAGTGGCAAGTCGAATCACCAAAAAGAGGAAGAAGTGATTTTGTTGGAGCGCACAACCACTTTGAGGTTACCGCATCGAGTGGTCCAATAAAAGATCTTAAACGAACATTTAAAAAAAGCTAAACGCAGTCGGCAGGATTCGAACCTGCGCGGGAAGATCCCAATGGATTTCAAGTCCATCGCCTTAACCACTCGGCCACGACTGCACGCCAGGGAATGCTTTCAAGGCAATAAGCGTTGCCTCACTTGCTTCGCCAAGCACAATGAATACAATAGGTGTTACGTCAAGTGGGACGCAATAATGTAGTGCTCGAGTTTTCATTGTCTGTATCTGTAATACAACATGACAGATGTGGTATTGTTTTTTTTTTTTTTACGCGAGACACGCGACTGTGGTCAATGACGTGTTTTATAGTGCACTGCTGAGGTTCTCGCGTTTTTTTTTTCTGTTTTTTATTCATGTTCGAAAGGCCTGTACTATACCTATACTCCGTTTCAGAGGTTTCCTTCAGCACTGTGTAGGCTACAGGTCCCTCAGCCAATAAAAAGGGCGCTCAGCCCTTCCACATGTATTGATTCGTGCCGTGTCGTCTGTCCACCGTATTCACGGCTAGTTAGTATGGCTATTTTATTAAATTAAAAATGCAGTAAAACTATTAAACAAGCAACTACACCGGGAACTTCAATAATCGTGAATTTGTTGCTCTGCTAGAATCTCATGCCGGTGAATAACCTCACTTTGTGGCTGTTTCTCTCCGACGCTGTTCGTGGCTCTCGTATGTCTGTTTCTCCGTCTACGCGTGCCTTCACGTCTCACACTTCCACGGTCCTTTTCTCTCTTTTTTGTTTCCGCCGGCTTTCTTACAACCCGTAGCTTTGGCAGCGCTGAACCAAAGTAGTGAAACAGAGTACAGATGTAACACATGAGTGTAGCCAGGTCAGGGAGGAGGGGGGTTCCAACCCCTCCCGAAATTTTTCAAATTGGCTTGCGTATTATCGCGCACACATTGCAAGCACGCACGAACACACAAAGTTTGGTTGAACCACCGCCGAAAAAGTTTTATGCTACGCTACTGCATCAGCAAACAAGAAAACTGATATTTTATGTCAGTACGAACTATCAAATAAAATCATGTGATGTCACTACTGGCGTCATCATGTCATGTGATGTCACCAAAGTTTGCGACGTCATAACACGACATCGTCGTCTGCTCAAACGTTGGCCAAAATATGGAGGCGCTAGAAAGTCAATATGGGTGCAGAAAACTCTCGAAGGTGAGAGGGGGGAGGGGGAGAGACAATGCAAGTGACTGGCAATCGGTGAGTAATTTCAGAAAATGCATAAAAGACCGTGTCACTTTTAAAGCTATATACTTAAACAGGGCCTTTTTTAAATGGTTATGATTAGCCTTCCGAGTGCGCCTTAACAACCTCCGTTGCGTTGTATTTTTTTTCTTTTCTTTTTAGTTTAAAGTATAGTGAAGTAGTTAACTACTGTCTGAAGCAAGATTTTGAACTTGTAAGCTCCTCCTAGTCATATGTAAAGCAAAAGGTCGCATTATGTATTAAACAAATAAAACAAAATAACTCAGAAAAGCTGCAGCATTGCAGTTCCAGGACATAAAGGTTTTAATTGCTATCATTTACTCACATTTTCCATTCTGCCTGATTTACCACGTGAGGCGCGTGGACGAAATAAAGTTACATAGCACTACCGTGGAGGACTGTTTGGGCTGCGTTCTGTTCTGATACTTGGTATGGTATTGTGTACAATAAGTGCAGACAGACAGAAAGACATATTTATTTACAGAAAAGCAGGGAGGTCGGCCCGAGCGATAGCATTGTATATCCTGCTACTCTACACCGGGTGAGAAAAAATGGGTTGAAAAAGCGTAATGGATGACGATGGTGACGTAGAGAGGTGAGTATATACAATCCTTTCTAGCTGAGAAAAATGTTATAGCCGCGAACATAGTTCAGTTGCTTTTTAAAATCCTGTAACCGCTCTTATGACCACAGTTGTGAGAAATACATGCTAATAGTACACATGCCTGATCATATAGCCTTACGAAGGTAAAGTCATTCACTTAAAAAAAGTTATTGATGGTCTAGGAGAACGAATACGTGTAAATTAGTGACAGAAGTGAACATAGGCTTCGGCAGGATTTTCCCTTGCGGGGTGCAAAGCCGGGTAAAGTCCTAATGGGGGGGGGGGGGGGGGGGGCAGTGCACCTTCTTGGCGACGCTCATGGAAGCGAATGTTTAGCCCTCGTAAAAGCCAAGAACTATAACTGTTCTGGAATGCGACCTCATAACAAACGATGACGATAGTTAGAGCGCGAGAACAGAACGACGACAAAAAGACAATAATTCGTTCCGTTCTCGCGCTCTAACTATCGCCATCGTTGGTTATGAAGTCACATTTCAGAACAGTTATAGTTCTTAGCTTTTACGAGGGCTAAAAATTCGCTTTCATGAGCGTCGCCAGGGGGGTGCACTGCCCCCCCCCCCCCCCTCACTATGATTTTACCCGGCTTTGCACCACGCAAGGGAAAATCCTGACGAAGCCCATGTTCACTTCTGTCATTAATTTCTACATATTCGTTCTCCTAAATCATCAAAAACTTTTTTAAGTGGATGACTTTACCTTCGTAAGGCTATATGTTCAGGCATGCGCATTATAAACATGTACTTCTCACAACTGTGGTCATAAGAGCAGCTATAGCGTTTTAAAAACCAACTGAACTATGTGCACGGCTATAAAATTTTTCTCAGCTGGAAGGGATTGTATATACTCACCTCTCTCGTACAATAACGATCGTCATGTCATACCAACTAGTCCAAACTGCCACACTTCTATGTTCATAACCAAGACGGAAAATCCTGAAGCGCGGGCGCACACATTTGGGACCCTTATGACTACAGTTGCGATTTCGACAACTGGTGATTCTTGATATTTCGCAAAGAAGGAAAAATTAAAAAAAAAGTCTACGCAGCCGACAGCATTCGAACCTGTGCGGGGAAACCCCAATGGATTTCGAATCCATCGCCTTAACCACTCGGCCATGACTGCCCGTTGGAAGGAATCCTGCCTAACCAAAACTAATTTGGTAACCATTGAACACTGTTTTGCCATGATGTAATTCACAGCAGATTAAGTTGCAATTTCAACAATTGGTGATTCTGGATGTTTCGCAAAGAAGGAAAAATTAAAAAGAAAGGTTACGCAGCCGACAGGATTCGAACCTGTGCGGGGAAACCCCAATGGATTTCGAGTCCATCGCCTTAACCACTCGGCCACGACTGCCCGTTGGAAGGAATCTTGCCTAACCAAAACTAATTTGGTAACCAATGAACACTGTTTTGCCATGATCTAATTCAGAGCAGATTAAGTTTCCATTTCAACAATTGGTGATTCTGGATGTTTCACAGAGAAGGAAAAATTAAAAAGAAAGGTTACGCAGCCGACAGGATTCGAACCTGAGCGGGGAAACCCCAATGGATTTCGAGTCCATCGCCTTAACCACTCGGCCACGACTGCCCGTTGAAAGGAATCCTGCCTAACCAAAACTAATTTGGTAACCATTGAACACTGTTTTGCCATGATGTAATTCACAGCAGATTAAGTTGCAATTTCAACAATTGGTGATTCTGGATGTTTCGCAAAGAAGGAAAAATTAAAAAGAAAGGTTACGCAGCCGACAGGATTCGGACCTGTGCGGGGAAACCCCAATGGATTTCGAGTCCATCGCCTTAACCACTCGGCCACGACTGCCCGTTGGAAGGAATCCTGCCTAACCAAAACTAATTTGGTAACCATTGAACACTGTTTTGCCATGATGTAATTCACAGCAGATTAATTTGCAATTTCAACAAATGGTGATTCTGGATGTTTCGCAAAGAAGGAAAAATTAAAAAGAAAGGTTACGCAGCCGACAGGATTCGAACCTGTGCGGGGAAACCCCAATGGATTTAGAGTCCATCGCCTTAACCACTCGGCCACGACTGCCCGTTGGAAGGAATCCTGCCTAACCAAAACTAATTTGGTAACCATTGAACACTGTTTTGCCATGATGTAATTCACAGCAGATTAAGTTGCAATTTCAACAATTGGTGATTCTGGATGTTTCGCAAAGAAGGAAAAATTAAAAAGAAAGGTTACGCAGCCGACAGGATTCGAACCTGTGCGGGGAAACCCCAATGGATTTCGAGTCCATCGCCTTAACCACTCGGCCACGACTGCCCGTTGCAAGGAATCCTGCCTAACCAAAACTAATTTGGTAACCATTGAACACTGTTTTGCCATGATGTAATTCACAGCAGATTATGTTGCAATTTCAACAATTGGTGATTCTGGATGTTTCGCAAAGAAGGAAAAATTAAAAAGAAAGGTTACGCAGCCGACAGGATTCGAACCTGTGCGGGGAAACCCCAATGGATTTCGAGTCCATCGCCTTAACCACTCGGCCACGACTGCCCGTTGCAAGGAATCCTGCCTAACCAAAACTAATTTGGTAACCATTGAACACTGTTTTGCCATGATGTAATTCACAGCAGATTATGTTGCAATTTCAACAATTGGTGATTCTGGATGTTTCGCAAAGAAGCAAAAATTAAAAAGAAAGGTTACGCAGCCGACAGGATTCGAACCTGTGCGGGGAAACCCCAATGGATTTCGAGTCCATCGCCTTAACCACTCGGCCACGACTGCCGGTTGCAAGGAATCCTGCCTAACCAAAACTAATTTGGTAACCATTGAACACTGTTTCGCCATGATGTAATTCACAGCAGATTAAGTTGCAATTTCAACAATTGGTGATTCTGGATGTTTCGCAAAGAAGGAAAAATTAAAAAGAAAGGTTACGCAGCCGACAGGATTCGAACCTGTGCGGGGAAACCCCAATGGATTTCGAGTCCATCGCCTTAACCACTCGGCCACGACTGCCCGTTGGAAGGAATCTTGCCTAACCAAAACTAATTTGGTAACCAATGAACACTGTTTTGCCATGATCTAATTCAGAGCAGATTAAGTTTCCATTTCAACAATTGGTGATTCTGGATGTTTCACAGAGAAGGAAAAATTAAAAAGAAAGGTTACGCAGCCGACAGGATTCGAACCTGAGCGGGGAAACCCCAATGGATTTCGAGTCCATCGCCTTAACCACTCGGCCACGACTGCCCGTTGAAAGGAATCCTGCCTAACCAAAACTAATTTGGTAACCATTGAACACTGTTTTGCCATGATGTAATTCACAGCAGATTAAGTTGCAATTTCAACAATTGGTGATTCTGGATGTTTCGCAAAGAAGGAAAAATTAAAAAGAAAGGTTACGCAGCCGACAGGATTCGGACCTGTGCGGGGAAACCCCAATGGATTTCGAGTCCATCGCCTTAACCACTCGGCCACGACTGCCCGTTGGAAGGAATCCTGCCTAACCAAAACTAATTTGGTAACCATTGAACACTGTTTTGCCATGATGTAATTCACAGCAGATTAATTTGCAATTTCAACAAATGGTGATTCTGGATGTTTCGCAAAGAAGGAAAAATTAAAAAGAAAGGTTACGCAGCCGACAGGATTCGAACCTGTGCGGGGAAACCCCAATGGATTTAGAGTCCATCGCCTTAACCACTCGGCCACGACTGCCCGTTGGAAGGAATCCTGCCTAACCAAAACTAATTTGGTAACCATTGAACACTGTTTTGCCATGATGTAATTCACAGCAGATTAAGTTGCAATTTCAACAATTGGTGATTCTGGATGTTTCGCAAAGAAGGAAAAATTAAAAAGAAAGGTTACGCAGCCGACAGGATTCGAACCTGTGCGGGGAAACCCCAATGGATTTCGAGTCCATCGCCTTAACCACTCGGCCACGACTGCCCGTTGCAAGGAATCCTGCCTAACCAAAACTAATTTGGTAACCATTGAACACTGTTTTGCCATGATGTAATTCACAGCAGATTATGTTGCAATTTCAACAATTGGTGATTCTGGATGTTTCGCAAAGAAGGAAAAATTAAAAAGAAAGGTTACGCAGCCGACAGGATTCGAACCTGTGCGGGGAAACCCCAATGGATTTCGAGTCCATCGCCTTAACCACTCGGCCACGACTGCCCGTTGCAAGGAATCCTGCCTAACCAAAACTAATTTGGTAACCATTGAACACTGTTTTGCCATGATGTAATTCACAGCAGATTATGTTGCAATTTCAACAATTGGTGATTCTGGATGTTTCGCAAAGAAGCAAAAATTAAAAAGAAAGGTTACGCAGCCGACAGGATTCGAACCTGTGCGGGGAAACCCCAATGGATTTCGAGTCCATCGCCTTAACCACTCGGCCACGACTGCCGGTTGCAAGGAATCCTGCCTAACCAAAACTAATTTGGTAACCATTGAACACTGTTTCGCCATGATGTAATTCACAGCAGATTATGTTGCAATTTCAACAATTGGTGATTCTGGATGTTTCGCAAAGAAGGAAAAATTAAAAAGAAAGGTTACGCAGCCGACAGGATTCGAACCTGTGCGGGGAAACCCCAATGAATTTCGAGTCCATCGCCTTAACCACTCGGCCACGACTGCCCGTTGCAAGGAATCCTGCCTAACCAAAACTAATTTGGTAACCATTGAACACTGTTTCGCCATGATGTAATTCACAGCAGATTAAGTTGCAATTTCAACAATTGGTGATTCTGGATGTTTCGCAAAGAAGGAAAAATTAAAAAGAAAGGTTACGCAGCCGACAGGATTCGAACCTGTGCGGGGAAACCCCAATGGAATTCGAGTCCATCGCCTTAACCACTCGGCCACGACTGCCCGTTGGAAGGAATCGTGCCTAACCAAAACTAATTTGGTAACCATTGAACACTATTTCGCCATGATGTAATTCACAGCAGATTAAGTTGCAATTTCAACAATTGGTGATTCTGGATGTTTCGCAAAGAAGGAAAAATTAAAAAGAAAGGTTACGCAGCCGACAGGATTCGAACCTGTGCGGGGAAACCCCAATGGATTTCGAGTCCATCGCCTTAACCACTCGGCCACGACTGCCCGCTGGAAGGAATCCTGTCTAACCAAAACTAATTTGGTAACCATTGAACACTGTTTTGCCATGATGTAATTCACAGCAGATTAATTTGCAATTTCAACAAATGGTGATTCTGGATGTTTCGCAAAGAAGGAAAAATTAAAAAGAAAGGTTACGCAGCCGACAGGATTCGAACCTGTGCGGGGAAACCCCAATGGATTTAGAGTCCATCGCCTTAACCACTCGGCCACGACTGCCCGTTGGAAGGAATCCTGCCTAACCAAAACTAATTTGGTAACCATTGAACACTGTTTTGCCATGATGTAATTCACAGCAGATTAAGTTGCAATTTCAACAATTGGTGATTCTGGATGTTTCGCAAAGAAGGAAAAATTAAAAAGAAAGGTTACGCAGCCGACAGGATTCGAACCTGTGCGGGGAAACCCCAATGGATTTCGAGTCCATCGCCTTAACCACTCGGCCACGACTGCCCGTTGCAAGGAATCCTGCCTAACCAAAACTAATTTGGTAACCATTGAACACTGTTTTGCCATGATGTAATTCACAGCAGATTATGTTGCAATTTCAACAATTGGTGATTCTGGATGTTTCGCAAAGAAGGAAAAATTAAAAAGAAAGGTTACGCAGCCGACAGGATTCGAACCTGTGCGGGGAAACCCCAATGGATTTCGAGTCCATCGCCTTAACCACTCGGCCACGACTGCCCGTTGCAAGGAATCCTGCCTAACCAAAACTAATTTGGTAACCATTGAACACTGTTTTGCCATGATGTAATTCACAGCAGATTATGTTGCAATTTCAACAATTGGTGATTCTGGATGTTTCGCAAAGAAGCAAAAATTAAAAAGAAAGGTTACGCAGCCGACAGGATTCGAACCTGTGCGGGGAAACCCCAATGGATTTCGAGTCCATCGCCTTAACCACTCGGCCACGACTGCCGGTTGCAAGGAATCCTGCCTAACCAAAACTAATTTGGTAACCATTGAACACTGTTTCGCCATGATGTAATTCACAGCAGATTATGTTGCAATTTCAACAATTGGTGATTCTGGATGTTTCGCAAAGAAGGAAAAATTAAAAAGAAAGGTTACGCAGCCGACAGGATTCGAACCTGTGCGGGGAAACCCCAATGAATTTCGAGTCCATCGCCTTAACCACTCGGCCACGACTGCCCGTTGCAAGGAATCCTGCCTAACCAAAACTAATTTGGTAACCATTGAACACTGTTTCGCCATGATGTAATTCACAGCAGATTAAGTTGCAATTTCAACAATTGGTGATTCTGGATGTTTCGCAAAGAAGGAAAAATTAAAAAGAAAGGTTACGCAGCCGACAGGATTCGAACCTGTGCGGGGAAACCCCAATGGATTTCGAGTCCATCGCCTTAACCACTCGGCCACGACTGCCCGTTGGAAGGAATCGTGCCTAACCAAAACTAATTTGGTAACCATTGAACACTATTTCGCCATGATGTAATTCACAGCAGATTAAGTTGCAATTTCAACAATTGGTGATTCTGGATGTTTCGCAAAGAAGGAAAAATTAAAAAGAAAGGTTACGCAGCCGACAGGATTCGAACCTGTGCGGGGAAACCCCAATGGATTTCGAGTCCATCGCCTTAACCACTCGGCCACGACTGCCCGCTGGAAGGAATCCTGTCTAACCAAAACTAATTTGGTAACCATTGAACACTGTTTTGCCATGATGCAATTCACAGCAGATTAAGTTGCAATTTCAACAATTGGTGATTCTGGATGTTTCGCAAAGAAGGAAAAATTAAAGAGAAAGGTTACGCAGCCGACAGGATTCGAACCTGTGCGGGGAAACCCCAATGGATTTCGAGTCCATCGCCTTAACCACTCGGCCACGACTGCCCTTTTTTTCTTTATTTCCGGTAAACTTCACAAACGGGTTACTAAGATATATTACAATTCACTACATACAATACAAAAAAAAAACTTAAAACATAACTATAACACATCGCATCCTAGAATTCCTTCATGGTCAGTAGGGCTTCTACCCTTTCTACCCACAAAGGTACACATTCGTCTGTTCTTACTACCTCAAGTAATCTTGAGATGCTTTCCTTAAAATACTCTCTTGCTGGTCTTCTGTCTGGGTCACAATGAAATCCAGCCATTCTAGAGCGCCATATACTGTGCAAGGCAGTCATCATGATAAAATCGAAAGGTAATCCATCCTCGTTCTCTATTGCCAAGTACCTGATACCATGAGGATCTAATGGAAACTCTTTTTTGATTGTCCTTTGTAATACGTCCCAAAAATAAACTCCTTCCCAACAGTGCAGGAAAACATGGTCAATAGTTTCCGGTTTCTTACAGATTAGACAGTGAGATCCCCAAGGCATATAAAACCCACGCTTCTCTAGGAAGGTTCTTACAGGAAGTGTTCCGGTGTGTAATTTGAAAAAAAAAAAAAAAAAACGTTTTCGCACTTGGAGCTGCTGGCATTTTTTTTACTCGTTTAAGTACGTTCTGACCCTTGCGTGCTGTATATAGCACTCTGTACAGTGGGACGGGGAGCATCGTGTCACATAAGTCTTTGTACAGTTTCTTCTTTCCAACAGACCACAGGTAGTCAGTTGAAAAGCGAACACACAAAAACCGCACGCTGGCCACTACTTTCATGTATCCTTGCACAGCCCCTGGGGTAACATGGGTGCTCACAACAAACTCGGGCAACAGTCTACTTAGTCTTGTTTGACACACTGTTAGTAGGAAAGGATCTCTTGTCTCACGAAAAAAGAAAAACCTATTTACTAACTGCTTGATAAACAGATGTCCTAGCCCAAGGCCTCCACACTTCACCCGTCTAAACAAATTCGTGCGACTGCACCTTTCCCAGTTAGACCCCCACACAAATATTGCAAACACCCGATGTAATTTTTGCACATTGACCCGGGAACAGTACAGCACTTGCATCACATACCACAGCTTAGACACAAAAACCAGTTGCATGCAGTAGCCCTAGCAAACATGGACAGATAAGTTACATTCCACCTATTCGCTTTTTCTTTAATTTCTTTCGTTTGCTGTGTCCAATATTCGTCAGTACTTTTGTATGACTCGAGCGGTACTCCAAGATATTTAACTGGCGTTCTTGTCCATTTAATGGCTGCGAAAAATTCTGGTGTTGAAGGCCAATATTCATGCCAGAAGCCGAGGCATTTACCCCAGTTTATGTGGCTTCCTGTAACTTCGGCGAAATATTTAGAAACTCTGATTGATTCTTCGATACCGACATAGGTAGTGCTACAAATCGCAACATCAGCGTATGCGAGTAGTTTGACCTCTGAAGATTGTACTCTAAACCCATTAATGATGTCATTCTGCAATATCGACTGACATAAAGTTTCAATATAGATGCAAAACAAAAGTGGACTAACAGGGCAACCTTGACGCACTGAGCGCTCGATTCTTATGGAGGGGCCCAATGTCTTGTTGATAATTAGTCTCGTACTACCGTTCCGATATGCCATGGCTACTCCGTCAATAATTATCTTACCAACATTAATGTGCTTCAATACTGCAAACAAAAGAGCGTGGGAAACGCAATCAAACGCTTTCTCTAGATCCAGCTGGAGTATGGCCACACGAGCATGACAGGTGCCAACACATTCGAGCACGGATCGCATTTTATGAACGTTTGTTACTATGGACCGACCTTTTATTCCACACGTTTGGTGTGGACCGACGATATCTTTTATTACTGACTGAAGTCTGGCCGCCAAAATTTTCATTAATATTTTGTAGTCTACGTTTGTCAGTGCGATTGGCCTGTACGCTGTGACGTGCCTGAGCTTTTCAACCTCGTCTGTTTTCGGAATCAGAACGGTACGC
Source organism: Rhipicephalus microplus (assembly GCF_043290135.1). Lineage (NCBI taxonomy): Eukaryota > Metazoa > Arthropoda > Arachnida > Ixodida > Ixodidae > Rhipicephalus > Rhipicephalus microplus. Next base: position 97,033,212 of record NC_134708.1, read on the forward strand.
GATTCACCAAAGGATGGTGGTAATTTCTTTTCCTCATATGCCTCATTAAAAACGCCCGCAAGTATTGAAGACAATTCGCTTTTAAAACATTTGTACCACTTGGCACAAAGACCATCTGGTCCTGGAGATTTCCCAGGATTTAACTTATCAATCGCCCGTTCAACTTCAGATGCAGATATAGATAATTCCAAAGCGTTTTTCACTTCCTCACTCACTTGCGGCATGAGTCCTAAATATTCGTCTTTAAATCTTTCTAGGTTTGCCTGTCTACACGCAAAAAGGTTTTCAAAATGACTTGAAAATACGGATAAAATGCTGTCCGTATCAGTTACTTCGTGACCATCCTTCTCTATTTTCTCAATATGATTCCGTCGAGCGTTCGTTTTCTCCACCCCTAACGCTCTTTTGGTTGGCGTCTCTCCAGCCGCTAATGCCTCAGCCCTAGCACCGACGAGAGCACCACGGTAGCGTTCCTCGTCATGCTGTGCAAGTTTCTGCTTAATATTGCGTATGTCAATTTTATACTCTCCCGGTTGTCTGCACTCCAAGTCTACTAGTCTTTCCAAAGTCTTTCGGAGTTCTTTTTCTTTCTTTTTCCTTTCATAACTCAATGCGCAAGAACGATCAATAGCTTTTATTTTTATTTGCTGCTTGAACTCTTCCCATTGTTCTGCAAGTTTAGTTCCATCATCCATTTTTATTTCATTGATGCAGTTCATAACCTGATCTAAGAAATATTCGTCAGTGATCAAAGTGGAATTCATCTTCCACAGCTCCCATGAGAAAGTTCCACCTTGTGTTTTCTCTCCCATATCACATTTAACTAAACAATGATCGCTAAAGTGTATTGGGTAAACAGCATATGTCTTGCAGTGGGCTATTAATTCTAGCAACACGTAAATGCGATCAAGGCGCGCATGGCTATTCCCCTGAAAATGGGTGAAACGCACCTCCCGCGTTCCCTCCATACAGCTGCCCACGTCTTCTAACTCGAATTGAGTAAGTACGTCCGCTAGCGTCCTACAACTTTTATCGTAATTGGCGCGTCCATTTGCTCGATCTCGCCCATTGAGGACGCAGTTAAAATCACCCAGTAATACATATTTCCTTTCCAAAGTGAAGTGCTGCTTTAGGCTTGAAAAAAAATTTGATCGCTCCTCGCAACTGGTTGGTGCATAAATACACACTATACGCCACTGACATTCATTGAATACAAAATCACAGGTAACCAATCTACCAGACGGGCAAGAGAAGGTATCTTGCACTACCAGACCCGGTAACTTCTTAATGAACAAAACACAGCCAGCAGAAGTGCCTATTGCTTGAGTTACAATTGCGTGGTAACGCGCCGTAAACCTCAGCACCATGCCCCGGGTCTCCTCCTCACCGTCTACTTTTGTTTCTTGTACAGCAAGTACATCCAGATCATGATCCACAAGTAGCCTGTAGACTTGGCTCTGTTTCCGCTTGGCGGCGAGACCTCGAACATTTAACGTTGCCACTCTAAGTTTCGGTGCAACAGCCATGTCTACACAGTGAAGAAGTTAGCCCGGGGCATGGTGCTTACCTTCAGCGTCTAGCATAGAGCTAGACATCTTCGAAGCCCCCAGGTGGACCCGTGCCACTGGAGGACAAAGGTGGCCAGTGATTGTCCGATATCGGGTTGGGACGCAGCCTTGTGCTGCTGCGTCTGAACGAAGTCGCCTTCGCAGGTGGCCCCTCTTCTTGCTTTTCGCTGGACGCCTCACGCCGTCCTGCAGACTGCTCGCGGGGTCTTTTGCTTGGCGCCCCACCACTGATACTCTCGCACGACACTGGAAGTTCGGTTAATTCCACCGGCTCAGGCTCCTTCGATGAGGTGCTTGTGAAGCCTTCTTCGGTTTGGCCGGCTGGCTCTTGAGTAACCACCTCCCCAGATGCTATGTCTGCTTTGGCTGTTGGTTCATCACCACCAGTCGGTGTAACTGTACCTGTTGAAGGTTCAGGGTTCACCGCGTCACCTGCGCCTTTCGCCGCGTCTTCAGCCTCGGTCACGTCCATCACCAACTCTGCTGTGTCGTCACCTTCGGCTGATCCGATAGCCGATGCGTACGTGCGCATGCACGCATCTTCGCTGTGGCCGAACCGCCGACAACGCGAGCATCGGGGTACCTTACACTCTCTTCTAACATGGCCAGTACCTTGGCAGCGCAGACACTGCATTGGCCGACCAGGTGCAACCACAAGTGCCAGTTCACCAGCCACCCTGATTTGATGGGGGAGATCTTCAACCTTCACGCCACTCTTGAGCTTAAGAAGCACAGTCCGTGTGGTTGAACCCTTGTCGCTGACACCTTGAACACGCCAATGCTCCCTTGTGACTTGTACGACCTTCCCATAAGCCGCCAACGCCGTTCGCACGTCTTCATCGTTGACGCCATACAGCAGCCAATGAAGACGCAGCCGCACCTGCTGATCCTGGGGGTCTACGATGATGCAGCGTCGGCCCTTGACTTTCAACTCCTTCACATCCAGCAAGCGTTTCGTAGCGTCCGCGTTGTTCATGGTGACTGCCCAGACATGATTTATCTGGTAGGCCCCCAGTGCCAACACCTCCGGCAGCAGTCCTGTAGGTCCGAGCGCGTCTCGGAAATCTTCGACTCGATACGGTCTGCCGCGCACATCACCGTGTAAAAACACGGTGTTTTGCGCGACGCGTCCCTTGGGCAGTGGTGGCAAAATAATCTCATATCCTGCGTCTTGGTCTTCGGTCATCCTGTTACCGCGGCTAGTATGTGCCGCAAACGCCGCTCCTACGGAGCACATGATTCTTGCGTCCGACGCGCGTGAGTGCCGACGAAAGAATGATCGGCCACGACTGCCCGTTGGAAGGAATCCTGCCTAACCAAAACTAATTTGGTGACCATTGAACACTGTTTTGCCATGATGTAATTCACAGCAGATTAATTTGCAATTTCAACAATTGGTGATTCTGGATGTTTCGCAAAGAAGGAAAAATAAAAAGAAAGGTTACGCAGCCGACAGGATTCGAACCTGTGCGGGGAAACCCCAATGGATTTCGAGTCCATCGCCTTAACCACTCGGCCACGACTGCCCGTTGGAAGTACCCCTCCGTACCCAAAACTAATTCGGCAACCATTGAACACTGTGTTGCCATGATGTAATTCACAGTAGGTTAAGATAGCCCTCTTAGATTATCATTTTTCCTGAGGTGTGTATTTATCATGATAGGTTGAATTAGGGCATAGCTCTAAGCAAGCACTTTTCGTTATTGCTAGATTTAGGCTCTAGTTACGACCATCATGGTGGCCTTTCTTCTAAAAGCCTTACACTTGCTTTCTTTCTCATCACATACAATGGCCTTCTCGTAAGCTTGAAAGCTGACGCGTGGGCGCGATACCGGCTTCTCCAATCAAAGCGACACTCACCATCCCAACTGATGCTTTTATCATCTCCTATATCGTCGAGTTTTTTAGCACTAAACTTACAGTAACACTGTAGCGTGTTTTTACTTTTTTTTTCGCTTTGCCTTTACGTTCTTGCAACAAATATAGTTTTTTTTTCTCTCGAAAATCCCTTTCTAGCCACTACCATCCCCAGCGACGTGAAATGTCTACGATGATTTCCTCTCCGAGTTCTTCCTTTGCAGATGACAACAGATAGGATTGCGGATAACATGAGTGTCGGCGGGGGGGGGGGGGGGGGGGCGATAGCATGGGTGCTGGTGTGGCTTGAGGGCGGAATGTGCCCCTTTTTCACCCCGCTGCCGACTCCCGCGTTTGATGATGATGATAATGATGGTGGTGATAGTGGTGGTGATGATGATGATGACTTGTTTGTGTGTTTGAGACTGAGCAGTTTCTGTCAGGCGGGCTCTTTTAATGTACCCTCACAGAAGCATCGGTAAAACGAGAAAATACACTGCACAGACGCACGAACGCGCTCAACAGTGCCAGTACCAACGAGTACTTGCACTGCCAGCGAGTGACGTAACTGGTCAAACGTTGCAAAACTAAACCTTTCAGGGATGGTGAGGTGCCATTGACGAAAATATACGCACACCTGTGGAAACGTCGACGATCCTGCCTGTCTGACGTATGTTGCAGTTAGTACAACTTAATTATTCATTTTTATCTGCCTCGCGGCATTCCGCATAAGCGATGCCGCAAGTTAAAAAAATTCATCTGTAAAAAAACAAAGAGCAGCTTGAAAAAAAAAAAAAAATTCGCAGTCGACAGGATTCGAACCTGTGCGGGGAGACCCCAATGGATTTCTAGTCCATCGCCTTAACCACTCGGCCACGACTGCCGGACGAGAATTTCGCGCGGAAGGGGTTGGGTCACGCATTACCTGAAGACTCGCAATTGTGTAAGTACAGTCGTTCGCCTGTGACATAGTATGCTCGGCCATTCTGCTGCATTCTTATTGTTCGCGTCACAGTTACGAAACAGTTACTTCGCTTCTCCGCCCCACAGCGACGAAACCGAGTTACCGTCGGGGTAACGCTGCTGGCATGCGGAAAATTCGCGCTACACTTGCGGCATGTAATTCGAAGTAAATTCAGACTCTTCTGAAGTCTGTATATCTGAAAAAAAAAAAAAAACGAATGCATTTATATGTGTCATTCTATTTATGGTAATAAAGTCATATTGGCTACTCTCAAATGTCAATGGTTTTTTTTTTCTGCGCAGCTCATAGAATCTATTGCGTGAAAAAAAAATAAAACAGCCCGGGGCATTTTACAGGGTTTTGCACCCACGACAACATACGCTTGTTTAGGGCGAGGGCATGCGCTCAATTTATCTCGCCGCTTACGCAGATGGCTTTGTGCCACAATTTTTCAAGTTTACCAGAGGTAGAGGCAAGCTTGAACGAAGGTCTAAAAAAAATGTATGTTTTACCGCCTATTGCTTAGAGTGACTGCGAAATTTATTATTTTAAAAAAGTATCATTAAATAAATAATGACCCATACATATGTCATCTACCGTTAGTGGTGCAGTAACATTTCATTGAGAAATGTGTAGCTGCGGTATTTTGTAATCAGCACGTACATCTCTAGATGGGGAAGTTTTCGTGTGACAACTGTGCTCAGAACCGACTTAATAACTCAGACATTGTTTTAAAGTAAAAAAAAAATTGCAGAAAGCGGGCGGCATGAGTCACGGCAAGAGCGATAACAGATTAATTGGGTGAAACGTAAAACACGGAGAAGCATGCACACAATCGTGAGTCGCTGCCAAGTGCTGGCAAGTTCAATTAATGATCGATCGCTTCACCGAACGAATTTGACAAGTCTCACGTTTCAGAGGAACGAAAAAGTGAAAGAAAAAAAAGATGACTAGAATTCTCACACAAACAAATAGAAAAGCATTCATCGTCAGCATATCTCGGGATAGTTTCGATTCACGTAGGCGTGATATTCGCCACCTTGGCAATGGCGATTTGTCAGTTGTATATTTGCGCAGCCCGAGAAAGATTGTGGCATAGGCGGCAAGATTCGCAGCCCCGTTTACTGCACGCGCGATTTCATGTAGTCGCAAATATCAAAGTATGCATAATTTCATACGACCGAAAGAGCTGTCACAGTTTGCGGTGCACTTGGCGCGAGAAAGCGAGCAAGGGTTCTGCATGTCTGCAGGCCTGGCAAGTGGGAGGAAAACCCGCCTCCAGATTTGAAGGTGCGGCAACGATAACCTCTTTAACAGTTGTATGCATGTCAGCCAGCCCACGGTTGCAGCTTTTTACAAGCTTCAAGCCGCATAAACAATGACACCCTCCCACATGGCCTCTGGGCCGTTAGTGGTACACGATCAGTAAATGTCTTAAATTTTTTTTTTTACCTTTCTTTCAACACGCTCAGTTTTATATCCTCATGTAGTCAACAAAGTTTCACCACTCTAGTTTCGTTCTTAGACTCGGTAAAGTGATTGCTCAACAAATACATACGCATAATGCATTAGCACAGCTGTGTAGCGCTCATCTGCTGCGCGCGTAGCCGAAGGAGAGCGCGCTCGCCTAGCAACAATGTGCGCGACGGCCGTTGGTGTCCGTGCGTACGTTTGTATTTTCAGATGCGGAGATGGGCGCCAGTGGAGAGGCTGCGTTTTCTGTGTGTTTCAGTGCGCGTTTCGACTACTTTGGTGTGCTTGGTCGCTTCGATGGGCCGGATTACTTCACCGAACGTGCATCACGGATATCCGCTTAGGTAAGCGTCGCTGTCTTATCGATTCCACTGCCGTGGCTGCGTGCGCGAACGGGAACACGAAACCGCGGCTCTGGCGGAGGTGTCGAAATGCACTGCTTCATTCCGCCCAGTTATTCGAATGGTTTTGAACTATAACCGGTTACAATGAGCTCTTCGCCTAACCTGCAGCAGTTCCTTCGCAGATAACGCTGGGGCCAGCTTGAAATCGCGGTGCGGGTGGTTTAAGATTCGTTTGCAACTCGTCCCCCTATGCTTGAAGGGCGGGAGTTTCAAAGGTTGCTTCTTCTCCGTGGTTGGTTTGGTTGGTTGCGTTTGAACCGCGCACTGTCTTCGTAATAAGAGTGTGATCGGTTTCGTTCTGTTTCGCAGTAAGTATACAGCTGAGTGGCTGAATTTTGTTCCTCCGTTAGAAACAAGCAGTACGCACCGTGAAAACACAAGCAGCGTTATGAGGCGTTTGGGACCCCCCTGTCTTGCGTAATGGTGCTACATGCGGCACATTTGTGCTGATTAAGCGAATTTATTGTGTCTTACTTGGGGCGATATATTTTTTTTTTTGTGCCTGGTGTAGCTTTCTAGGTGACGGCGCTGCCGCTGTACGCGTGGCCCCACTCAGCTTGTAACGATGACTTGGTGAATACGTCCTCGTTCCATTAAAATAGAAAATAATTTCACCTAAGCACCTCATAGTAGTCGGCGCTGGTGACATTTACGAGTCATCCGATGAGGAAAATGCCTTTACAGCATGACTGATAGAAAATGAAAATAAAATGAAAAGCTATCAAACTAATCCGAAACTTCCGAAAGCTTAAAACGTCGTTTGGCGCTGTTATAGATGAACGTGTTAAGCCGTAGCACTGTAGCTTTTTAACTACTTGCACTGTTTTGTTTGTTTAATCTACCGCTCCCTCATGCCACTGAAGGTATTCAAAATAAATACCTAGTGTATGGATGTCGTGCAAAAATATAGAAAAAATATGATAAAAAAGATCTTCAGGCGGATTCACTGCTTTCTCCTCCGCTAGCTTCTGCTCACCGAGTAGGCGGCAATCGAGCATTGATTTATGACATTCGCTGTGTGTTATCCAGAGAGTAAGGTCAGCCTCCTGTAAAAGAGCCTACGTCAGTTTTGTTTGTCTCTGTCTTTAGGTTGCAGTGCAGTACTGTAGTGTTGTCAGCTCGCTCATTTTTTTTTTTAAGGTGCCATAATGAAAAACAACAGCTGCTCACATGGGACAGGGACACAATGAGGTGACAGTTTGACAAAAATGAGTATTAATGTTGCATTCGTGGAATTGGCCCTTGCACTTCTATTATGTCGTACACAGCAATGCTAGCACTTGTGCTGGCCCTCATTGGCTAGTGGTAGTAGCGGTAACAAATTGATACTGGGAACCTCATTTTCTTCTGGAAAACGCTGTGGTGTGTCCAAATGCGTAGTATATGCAGTATGGTAAAGTAGTTCACGCGAGCGAACTCTTAAATATTTAGAAGTAGGGGAGAGAAGATTTGAATACACCTGGCTGCGCCAAAGTCATATGAGCAACCTAATTGATTATCTCACATGCACACATATACTGTAAAATCTGGTGTGATCATACAAGCTTATGAGACACAATGCACGTATGACATACAAACTATTGATTGATTTGTGGGGTTCAACCTCCCAAAACCACCATATGATTATGAGAAAAGCCGTAGTGGAGGGAACCAGGAAATTCGACCGCCTGGGGTTCTTTAACGTGCACCCAAATCTGAGCACACGGGCCTACAACGTTTCTGCCTCCATCGGAAATGCAGCCGCCGCAGCCGGGATTTGATTCCGTGACCTGCGGGTCAGCAGCCGACTACCTTAGCCACTAGGCTACCGCGGCGGGGTGACATACAAACTATTGCCCGACTATAACATTTTCATTTTCCCACACATTTAATTCACCTACTCCTGAACCTTTTGGTCAACGAGCCAACATGCAAAAAGAAATCATGGCTGTTTTCAGCACCCGATGCTAATCCCGTGTTCCCAGACACACATCGTTTGTTCCCAGAATTCACAATCAGAGTGTTGTGTCATGTCATGTTGAAAGTTGCCAAGGAACTGTGCTAAGAACTAATGACACTCTTCTCGTGGATTTAGCAGTTGACTTTATTTTGAGGCAGTGGTCTTTCAGCTGCATTGCTGGCTTAGCGTACTAGCTTTCATACTGCATCTAAGCTTGACAGAGAGCATTGCTTGTCAGTGTCCCTCATAGCAAGTTTAAGAGGGTATTGATTGCAGCACAGGTGATATAGCTATCATTTCAGTATAATTACTAGTATGGCTAGTGGCTTGTTTGTGTTATTCAATGACGAGCTGGTCTAAATTAGGGTTATGTCTACTTCTGCATGGGCAGATGCTTACAAATGTAAATGGGTTCCAGAAGCTTGGCTTGTTGGTTATGTGTACTTCAGGGAACAGTGCAAAAACAAGAATAGGACGTACAGAAGAAGTGATTTGTGCTTCTTAATTTCTCTGTCCTGCTGTTTCTTATGCTGTTTCTTGAATACATAAGAATATGTGCAGATTTAGCTTGATAGAGAAAAGTTTACAGCAATCTTGCACATCTTCATGAAAGCTTCACAGAATTTCAGAGCAACAGGGTGGCCAACGTGATGAAAAATCATTGAGCAGGTAATGTCACTGGAGCCAAAGTGCCAAACGAGAAGACCTGCCTTGACATAGACAGTCGGCTTGTCAGAATGCCTGCTCCAGTGTCATTCCCTGTTCACCGATTTCTGTGAAAACTTGGGCAATTCTGTCCTTTGAGTGTTGAGTTTGTGAAGTTGTTTGAAACTATGTGTGTGAGCTTTGTGCTTATGCTCTAAATAATGTTAATTCCTATTTGCTCTGTCTCTCTTGATCGTCGCTCATTGTCACAAAACACTTTGCGATTACCTAGTGGGAGCATTCAGAGCCTCACAATGTTCCCAGAATTTGCGAGCAGAATGTGCGGTCAATGCATTCACCAAAGTCATACTGAAAGTTCACTGTTTCTAAAGTATAATGGCATCTAATTGTGTTTTGACAGAGTGAAAAATTTTCAGACAAGAATTTTGTACTGGTTCATGGGCATCGCCAGGGGGGTGTCAAAGGGGCACTTGCCCCCCCTCAAGCTACACTATTGTTTGCCCCAACCCAAGCTACATTAGCACCCTTTTCTCTACCCCAGCCATTACGCAACAGGGGTTTGCATTCCCCAAAACAATATCCTGCCGAGGCCCATCGTGTCATGGTAATAAGCTATGGCTTAGGCAGCACCCCGAGAATCTCTAGCCACCGCGAGGCATGCTTGTTGTACATTACGACCAATTGCATGTTGTCATTACATTACACAGACACGTCGTCTTGCCCATGAAAGGCAAAACTTCAGAGTGAGATGGAAGCTTAAAGAGATGAAAAATTCGTGAACACATGGTGTCACTAAAGCCATCGTTTCAGCAAGCGGACTTGTCATCTTTAAGGTTGCCCTTGAAGAAGACAAATCCGTTTGCGAAAACGAAGGCTTGAGCAAGACCCAGTCCTCACAGTATTTCCAATGTATGTCACCTATGCCACATAAATTGTGGGTACTTTAGTGTTTTGATTAGTATAAAGCGTGCCAACAATGACATCCCTTCATTCTTGCACCACGTTACTCGGTATCCCATGTCATGTTAGAATACTACAAAAGCTCATGGTGTAACTTCACTCCGGCTTTTACAAAGACAACAAGGCTTTGAATGTAGCACCACAAAACGAATGACTGTAGACAGTATAGAGATTTCCACCTTGTTTATTGAGAGCATATAAAGTGACAATGGCTAACAACACACACATAAACATGACTTACGAGCACACAACACAAAAACATTTTTCTTTACAAATGAAACTGTTCTCGTATGCATCACAGTCACACCACAGTATATGATAATACGAAGGTGCATGATACAGAAATGCTCAGTTCCTCACTGTTGTACGAAAATGCCTCCTGAAATATCTCAGGAGTAAGCTGCCAAAGGCTGTCTTATTTACATGGTATCACTGCTGCCTTGAATTTCCTACAGGACTTTCTGACGCGAGTTACCGCAATTAGAGCTGCAAACATGTGGGTGTACATTAGTATAAACATTTAAAATGTATAACGGCGTTGGTGCCGAATGTTACATCTGGGTGAGTACAGAATGTTTATTGGTAGAGAAAGCCTAGTAGTCCTGTCTTGGAACTGACACTTTCTTATTTAGATTGTGAGAGACTGATATTCAAAGACATCTTTTCAGCTACAGAGCACATAAGTGCAGTAATGTGTGTTGAATGCTAGTATGCACACTATGGTAGCGTACTGCTGAGGGTTTAGACATAACGTAAGATCTCGAGCAAGCACCCCCTTCCCCTTTTTGGGAGATACGAAATATGGACTAATGGGGAGCAAGCAAGTGCGTTCCTCTATTTCTTTTCAACCTGTTCTGCTAAATAATCCTGCAGGGGTAGTTCACAGAAACTTGGGGTTGCATTCCTAGTTGTCGCAAATTGTGACACATTTGAAGAGCGTCTTTTCCGGATCCTTGTCATAACGTGAAATTTCATGCCAGGATTCCCCCAGTTCAGTAAAAACACCTAGTGCATGTGTAATAGAGCACCTCATAAGAACAATTTCTTTGTGGCTCTTTCATAACTATCTTGAATTTTGGTCCATGACAAGGCAGGCCCACCTCCTCCTTCCAAATCTTGTCTCGTTATCTTGAATTGAAGAAAGGGGGGAGCACTTGTTCGGGATCTCCCCATCAAACCTTCACTTGCAGACGTGTAAATAACCATTAAATTAAGAGTGACATTCCTGAGAGCTATTCCCAAACACGTCATCTACAATTACTGACTGACACGCTAAGTAGGTTTGCTGTAGCGGAGCAAGTGATAAAACGTTGAGTATTTGTAACACAGCTGACAGGCCTTTTAGGTGGACTGCTGGGCTACTCTCGCAGCACTTTAATATCGGGACTTGCACCAGCAAAGAAATGGGCATTTGCGAATGCTTGCCTCACAAAGCAAGGCTTTCACAACAGGATGTACCGCTTGTTCAGCCAACAGATATGAAGCAATGTCGTGCAACATTAGCAAATCATGCTGAAAAGCTCCACAGAAGAGCTGCTAGCAACATGATTCTTGCAGCAACGCTCTGTCACGGTAATCTGCAGAATGAATCGGCAATCCATCCCACTGTATAAATTTAGCTTCACTGGAGAAAATCCAAGAAAGATTATTTTTCTCATAACAGTGGTTGGAGATTCAGATACAGCCAAATTGAAGTAAGGCATAACGCATAAGTAACGCCCAGCAGTCTTGGAATGCCCATACAATAAGCTGTGCCTAGCTGTGATACAGCACTAGGTAAACAAAAAAAAAATGCATTTGCTAGTATTACTTGAGCTGGACAACAGAAAGTGTAGTGGTACACATGCACATGACTAGCAGGAATAGTTAATGCCTCACACAAGGTTCTGCTGCCGATTGTTCTTCAGGCGGGTGTAGGTTCCTTCTTTTCTCTGCAATAGACAGAGCGACAAAATAAAACGCAATGAGAACTTGTGTAGTAGTTTACATTCTCAGTTTCAACCAACTTTAATGAAGGTTCACCAATAAACGACCTGCACAATACCTGTCACAAGCGTCTAGTGCCTGCACACCTAAATTCTCTCTTGTGTTATCTAGTATTCACATAGGGTGACAGTGTTAGCAACATTGTGCAGTGTTACTGTTTGCTGGGAAGCTGCCACAGCATGGACATGTGATTATAGAAAAAATATTTACTAGTATATGTTAGTGTTATGGTGCAGTTCCTGATGTTACTATGTTTATTCCTATTGAAATCATCACATAGTAAACTTGAGGGTACTTTATTCTGGATGATGTAAAGTTGCATGAAAATGAGTTGCATTGCACATCTCCATGCACAAAATCACACTGTCGTGCTCAAAGCTGCGTGTAAAACTGGAAACACGCAAATGCGTGTAAAACTTGGAAATGACTGTCACTTGCGAGGCAGAAATGAAATATGCCCGTTTCCCAAAGAATGCTGAAGCGAATTATATACTATTCAAGATTGCCAGTAATATTCACTCAAAAACTAGTTTACTTTTATGTCCTTTGTCAGGAGAGTACCATTATTAGTACCAAATAACAAAGTATTTGAAATTTCATCACATAGTTATATACAAAGGTAATGGAGAGAAAAAAAAAAGCTTCTTTTTTCTTTTTAATCAGTAAGCGTGGACCACTGGCATAATCATACCACAGGGGAGAGAAAGGAGAGGGTGTTTTTAACCTCACTTCTTTCTTGATGAAATTTTCTTACACTCAATTTATGATAAATATAACATACACACACATAAAACTGTAGATAGAACAGCCCTCCCCCACACATTTCCTTCCTTAAATAATATCCTGTTTTTCTCCCTGATCTTGACTAGATCTTGGGTTATGCTTCGGTATCCCTGTAATTTATATCAAATGTTTGTTTGTACTATAAATCGCTTGCATAACATTCTTATCAATGATAGTTAAACAAGCACACATGATAAAAGTGTGAGTGAAAGCGAAGCACTAACTTGGGTAGTCTACAAGGAAAGCACATAGGCCATCAGCAGAGAAGCAATGTAATTGTACTGCAGTGGCTGTGCAAAGCTTCAACTCTATAGTGGCATGGTTATTTGCATTGCTATGGAAAGAACATTCTTCACAAAAACTACTTCTAAGCCTGCTTTGATTTTACTCCATTTTCTCAGCATGATCACATGTCACATTTTGGTGTCCTGATCATTCACAGTAATGCAGACAACCCCACTTTGTTTAGTTTGTCAAGAAATCAGCCTAAATGTGTTTTGTAAGTGTCTTAATTAGTGCTCACCCAAATGGCAGAGCTATAATATCTCTTGGCAGCATAGCGTCCGAGATTGGTTTCAATCACACACTGGCTCTAACAATGTGGGTATCATGACAGTGTTGGGACGGCAAAGAACACGGTAACCGAAGGTGTAAGATAATAAACAAGCTAGAAGAACCAAACACACTAACAGTACAGATATAGTGGAAAGCATAGTTATCAATTATAAAAAATCTCAACCCTGTGTGGAATGCCTGGGCTCTTTAATTAAAAATTCGTCATCATAAATTTGAGCTTGTGCAAACTCTAGAATGCGCACTGATATTTGTGTCACATATACAGCCCACTTAGCATCAGCCATAAATTCCGAGAAGGTTCTGACACATATAGGCACATATAAATGTGCCAACCGAGAGCTTTGTAAAGCTTGTAAGCCAGTGATCAATTCGCGCCAGGTAAAGACATAAGCAAGTGCCTGTGTCAGCATCGCGAGAGTCGCACAAAAAGGCACCTTCAATCTTTTCTTTCTTTTTTTTTTTGACAAACCGTGCAACTATTCATACAAATTGTCCCACAAATATTTGGTCAGGACCATGAAACGTGAGCTAGCTGTGAAATTTGAGCAACACCAAACAGTGGTGAGCCAGAGATGTTTTTAAAATTATTTTAGATTAACTACCGACTAGATCAGATGCGTCTTACTCCATGCACTTAAGCAGCTGGAAAATACAAGCAGGTTTTCCTTGGAGAGGTCAATCTAGGGAGACTAGTGTGACAGTATATATGTTTGAGAGGCTATCATGAACTGAATTTATATACCCATCTACTTTCAAAGAGATTTGCACAAAACGAGTAAACATGAAGAACATGTTTGTTGCTACCTTAGATAGAAAGCCCAGCATATTACTTAATCCTAGCATTGCAACACCAGCTAAGGGCAGGTTAGGATGAAATGGCAGTCACTGCACTGTTTAATTTGCACTTGAAATCATGAAAAATTACTCTATTATGGATGAACTTCAGTTATTCACTGTTTGAACTGTGTTAGCCAACGAAAGTCTCCGATATGGTTCACACACTGATGGAATTTTGAACCATGCATTGTCCATGGCAAATGTGAGATTCCAGAGTTCATGTTATGACGTTCAGTGAGATGTGAATTGAAAGAACCATGTCATGTCAAGCTGGGAGAACTGTGCCCAAGAAAGTAATACAACTGAAAGCTGGCCTAGTGTATGATGTTCGTTAAAGGGGCCCCAATCATATTTGCAGTCTTAGAAACACTCCTGTGCACAATGTTTGCCAATGTCTACAATTGTGAGCACAATGTTTACCTTTCCTAGATCTCCTCAGCATCATCTTTTCCCAGAGAAGCGAGGTGGTGCCGATAATCAAGGCAGGTCGTACACGTAAGGACATCCGTTTCGCACGTAGGTTTAAATTGTCGCATTTCCTCTCATTTGTAATGTTTTATTTTCCAACTCGCTTTCCTGTGGCACACTGAGCCATGCTGTCATTTTGGGGAACATGGCTCCCCAGAAGCGAGCATGGCTTCCCCAAAAGTAAGCACGGGCATTGCTAACACCTCATTTCCAATGGATGGGCATTGCTGCGTGATTACATGGTCGCTGGTTTCTATCAGAAGTTCACAATTTCTATCAGAATTTGAAAGACAGAGATTTGATTACACAGCCTGTACTCTTTATGGTTAACTTCGTCATTTAGGATATACAGTAATTGTGGGAAAAGCACAGTGATCAAAACGTCCTGTCTGCTTCATCTGAATGATCAGCCAATGGCAGCCTTCCATGCGAATCTGCAAAATGTGATTACGGTTCTAGTGATCAGCCCACTGCTGTAATAAGCAGGCCTATGTTTGATAGAAGGGTGTTTAGAAAGTGGCAAGGTCTGGCACTCCACATACCACGCATAACTACAAAATTTTGGTCGAGACATTCATAGCACTAGCGTCTCCTATGTACGGAATGAGTTTCCTCATTGAGCTTGTGGGTGGTTCAAGGCCTCTTCAAGCTGCAGCTTGCGTGAAAGATGGACACAAGTATGTGAATAGATAGGCACTGACTCACAACTGGATTCATATTTTTTTTAAAGTGGTAATAATATGCCAAACTAAGAAAATTTGCATTTATAAAGTGGCACAAATAATGTCAGGATGGTCATCTCTTGTGCAAGCTACATTTACACTTACACTGCTTACACAAACTTCTCAGTACTTTTTTTTTTTTTCATGCTAAGTGTAGGTTTTGGGTCACAAAAGCATGGAAAAAAATGCTGTTGAGCCTCAAACCACCCTTAATTATTGACCATAACAGCACATTTACAACCACAAATTGACTTTATTTGTGGATGTTATGCTATATACTGGACTACATACCTGCTTTTTCTGTTTCAATGTGATCACTTTCACAGTCCAAAGCCCTTATACATTATCCCTCGGTGCAAGCTATGGCTGAATGTCTTGCAACGTTTCCGGGTATTGTGAATAAATCTCGAGTATTGCCCGTGCAATACGAAAAGCCACATACTGCATTCGCACTTGCCAACTTTCCCAATTTGGTCGAGGGGCTGCTAATTTATTGCCCCTTTTCCTGATTTGTATGATCTATGAATCTCCCAATAAACTGCCTCAACCCAACTTAAATTGCAAGATCTACAGTGTCAGTACAATAACGTGTGATTATGAGACGACTGCTGTTGCACCCCTTTTTGCCTGTGCCAAACGTGCAGCATGCCAGCACCTCTGGTACTACCGCGCTGTAGCTATTGTAAGGATGGCCAAGCTCAGCAAGAAGTACTGGGTGCTCACCGGCGCTGTACTTTGTCAGGTTGACTGGTGGATAGAAGCGAAACCCAGACAGCACATCATTTTGAAGTAGTTTTAGTAAGTGAAGCATTAAGAAATGTCTGCCAAGATGTATAGCTTGCAAGGCACGTAAAAGAGAAAGCATGCACTGGCCAGCTTGCCGGCGGATTTGGAACTGACGATGTGAATCGACTAGTGCTGTGGTAGTGGGTGCATTGTGAGACAAGCGACCCGCTCAGGTCGGTAAAATTAAAGGTAGCACGAGC
Source organism: Rhipicephalus microplus (assembly GCF_043290135.1). Taxonomy (NCBI): domain Eukaryota; kingdom Metazoa; phylum Arthropoda; class Arachnida; order Ixodida; family Ixodidae; genus Rhipicephalus; species Rhipicephalus microplus. The sequence goes on from NC_134708.1 coordinate 97,049,401, forward strand.
TTTACTAAGCCCCGTATCATCTCGTATTAGCGTGCGAAGAAACCCCCCTAAAAAAAACAAAATGACCTTTGACTGAGATGGGATGTACTAAGAATGCTTACTTCGGTGTTTCTGAATTCAGATAAATTTATATTTGTTGTTTGTTGAGTTTTAGAAATTACCAACATAAACTTTACCGAGGATGCATTCGCGATCAAGAGATTAGTGGTTCACCGAGTCGATTTCCGTTTGCCAAGAAAAGCGTGAGCCATTTTCGACTGTCTGTGAAATGAAAGCATGCCATGCACGGTGCAGTGGTCTGTGTGCCTCACATTAAAAGTGCACGCAGGTTCCCGCTTCAGGGGGAGATAGTGAAAGTTCTTTGCAGCACCCCACCTTCCTATCATGTCAATCTCGCCCCTTCCTATGTCTCGCATGTTCACAAGTGCCCCGACAGCCGATATGCAGTGGATTCTGAGTATGTCTAAAGTGTTGCAGGGCCTCTTTGAAGTGACCATCCAAGTTAAACATGAATTTTGTTCCAAGTTCAAAAAATGTTGCAGGGGCCCTTTGAGATAACAATTTTCCTGACCGGTCACAGACATAACCGAAATCAACTTTTTATTTTGGCTTCGTTTCCACGCCCACCTCTGTGGCGAGTCTCCCGATTGCAGAAGTCTCTAGATGGGCAGGTATGCTTATGTGAGCAACAGTGATAACCATGGAATGTGCGATGCGCTCATAAAAAAGCCTCTGCATTTAACAAAGGAACAGGTTATCGACGACCGGCCACTGTGCTTGTAGCTATAATTCCACTGTGAGTGTCACTTGTTTTGCTAGGCACGGATTTGTGCAATGAAGAGTTCAATCTCTAGTTGACGCCTGGAATGCCGACTTCCTCACTGTTGCAATGTGACAATATTGTGATGTTGCAATCAGGGGAAGGTGGTCACACGTGCTTGACATTCTACTATGTTTTGGCACTCTCTACGCCTTGCTCATTTGTCTTTTAATACTGCTAGTCGTAAATAGTGGCACCTGAAACTGTTACTAAGCTAACCAGAGAGACAGGTCGTCAATTTAATATACTTGGTTGCACACAACCACTTTCTGCGACATGACATTACATAGCACCTTGCATTCCAATAATGAGACTAAGACTGTTTGGTAAAAAGCTGCCGTATGAAAGCGCCCACGTGGCATTTATCCAAGTTATCACAGAACTGCTATTTGCTATTTGAGTCTGTTGCTTCTTGAACCTCCAGCCACAAAATGTTTTTGTGTATGTTGAGTATAAGTAGAGTTATTGCACAAAATGAGCACATTCTTTATAATTTGATTACTTCGAGCTGCCAGTTTGACGAAGAAGCGAGTGCACAAAGGTCGATGCGTCGGCCGACAGTTACATCATCGAGCATCATTTTCTTGAATATTTTTGGTTCTTTCATTTTTGACTGCAAATGCCCAGCAGTTTTGATTCTAATGTGCATGTTGCTGACACATGGTAGTGCCCCATGGGCAGTCGCAGTACCTATGCGATGCGGCTCATGGCCAATAACAATCATCTGCTAGCACACAGTTAATAAAGTACGCTAATAACCTGTCACACCTCCTTGCTCTGACCATCTGCACAGTTGAAAAACAATATTACCAAAGAGGGAGCAAGTGGTTTTGCAGCTGTGTTATGCGTGAAGCTTCAAATTCCCTGTCTGCAGTGCAATAATATTTGGCTCGCATGGTAAGAGAAATTTTAACTACACATTGGGAGCATTTCCCAACGATGTTCAAAAAATGTTGCAGGGTCCCCTCAAGTCATTGATTATGCACTGCGGCTTACCAGCACTTTCCCCTCTCGTGCTGAAGCCCCAAACCTTAATTTATTGCTGAAAACAAATGGCCACAAAAACATAAGCAGGCAGCCATTTAACAATGCCCGTGAAATTTGAAATGGCGAGATGTAAAGTGTGCAGAAATGCACTCCTACACTAGAATCTACTGCGTGTGCTTCAAGTGTGGCATTGATTGGGCATTCATAGAGCAGCAAACATGTTTGGAGTGAAAAAACAGGCAAGAAAGAAGCAATCTAGTGATGGAAAACGAGGTCCTTGCCCTTGTCGGCAGTCCTCGAGGGTGCTGTGAAAGCTGTGGCCGGTTGCAGGGTGCAAAGCAGCGGCGTCATGCTCGTCATGCATCACCCAGAAGCAACCGCCAAGGCAGCGTCGGTGAAATGCTTGTGGATGCGAGCTATGTGAGGCAATGATGTGGTGAGGAGAAGAAAAGGGACACCCTACCGTACCATGGTGTTTCTAGTGGCTGGTCCGTTCCATGGCACGTCGTAGGCTTCCTCCAGGCCCTGGCTGTTCCTCGGGTCCATTGTCCTCATGTAGGAATTGCGGGCATACTGGCTGACAAGGGGTGTACCTGTGGAAGCAGTGGCTGCATTGAGTTCACCACTACCACTGGTTTCACTTCTGCAGAATCAACATAGGCCGTCATGACGGCACAGTGATGTGCTGTGGCGGACTAGTGTACTTGGCTGCTGACCTTAAAGTTGAGGAATGGAATCCTGGCTGCAGCGGCCACATATCGATGCAGGGAGAGTGCTAGAGGAGGCCGTGTACTTAGATTTAGCCCAACATTAAGGAACCTTAGGGGTCAAATCCCGACAATCTTTAGGGTGGCATAGTGGTTATGGTGCTCAGCTGCTGACCCAGAACGATGCAGACGCAGCGGTTGCATTGCTAGAGGCCTGTGTTACTGTGTCAAGTCAGTGCACATGAAAGAATCCAGGAGGTCTAATAATCTACGGCCCTCCACTACAACATTCCTCATAATCATGTCATTGTTTTGACACAATACCCTCAGTATTACTATATATCGCTGAAGAAATAACATGACTTATATGCTCATAGAAGAAAAAAAAGAGAAGATGCAGAGAAAGTATAGTTTCATGGAGAAAACTTGCATTGCTGATTTTCGTATGCAACACGAAACAGCGCTTTCGATACACCCCTAATAAAGGAACAATAAAGCAGTTTATACTCATGAACTATTGCATCTGAACTGAATTGTCAATAATTTAACATTTCTGTGCTCGTTACGTGAAACCGAAATGAAGGCCAATCCTTAAGGGGAGATGCGAGTTGAAAAACACAAGTTTTCTTCAAAATTACGGATTTTTTATTTTCGCCCGTATTGATAAGATTAGTACCTCTACTGTTATGAAAAAAAAATACAGGTCGAGCCTTAACTAAAAATGCTCTAACATTGCATATAAACAGCACTAGGTGACTGTTAAAAGCTCCAAAGTGTGCAGTCTTCGAGCACCTTGACGCCGATAATGCTCTGCCGTTCGCCATTGTTGATCCCATGAGCCGAAGAGTCGAGCCTCACTCTTCAAATAACAACAGTTTCCCTTGTTGATGCAGTGAAAGAAGTAATAAAAAGAAGCATGCTTCTGCGCGTTTTTCGAGCACCGCGACTGGCCTATCACGTTGTTGGATCGGGGACCGCCATTGGCCACTGCGCGCCTGTATGTGCTGTGAAGCCTATGTGCGGGGTCCATGTCTTGTTGAGCAGCACAGCTGAACAATGCTTTTCTCGTGTAATTATCTTCGTTATGAATGAAAAAAGCCATTGCTCGCACGTGAAAGCCGTTGTGCCGCACGCTCTGTAGGAATAGGCTACGAGCAGCTGGTCCGACTTGCAGCAGTTGTTGGCTTGCAAAAGCCAATGCATCAAAAGACATCTACAGCCATCAGCCGGAAATTTCGTGATGCAGCAATGGATAATGTCAGTGCCAATCTTGCAAGGTCGAAGGAGCTCGCAGTGAGGGAACTTAGCGGGGACAACATTGCCACTATGTACGACGGTATGTGGCACGAACATGGCCACAAAACGGCATGACACTGGACTTGGTTTAAATTTCACAGTTCTGTCGAACTTCTTCCTAGCTTGCAGTTGGCACAAGCCTCTGCCAGATAGAGTGAAAGTTTGGCAAGCGTTTCATGGCCCTGTCTGTGAGCGAAATGTCTGTGAGGAGTCGGCTCGAAGAAGCCGAGAGGGACAACCTCATGGTGCTGGCGTATTTTAGTGGCAGTGGCCACTACAAGAAGGATTGTTCTTTTTGGTGTGCAAGTTTCGTCAGATTTAATGATATCTTTCATAAATAAAAACTCAATTTCAACTTTACAACTCGTTTTTCTTAAAACACAAATTTTGCCATTTTTTTCAATGTGCCCCCCTTTTTTTGGCCACTTCTAGTGCTCTGATCTGCATGAAATTTTCCCCAAATTTTTTCAAAGTATGAAAAATACAATTATCTAGTTTGAATTTCAATATTTTATTGCATAATAAACAATTGTATGTAAACCTTTACTAGGGTAGGTGAAATATAGACTTTTTACGTTTAATATGCTTCATGCCTATTACTTATTTTGTATGTGCTTCTTAATTAGTTATTTGCATTCTACACTTCATTTGAAACATTATGCACTATGAATGGTAAAAAACTATGGAAGTTTAGGGATGAAAATAGGGGGCAAAAGGGTTAAGGTTCTCATTTTGCCATGTTGCAAAGCTAAAGGTAAGCAACTCGCAAGAAAAATGATTTTATATTTGAAATCATCATAAGAAGTTCCATAAACAGCTCAAGTGCTGTCGCAGGCAGCGAAGTCGTTGACACAGAAAAAAATCCGGGACTATTTTGTTGCACAGTAGGGCATGCAAGTAAGCCACCATATTAATAAAGTACTTCTGGTTTGTTATGTGCCTTTGTGTCAAAACCTATACCGGGTCTATATTGAATTATGCCATATATCGAACTAATAAACGTTTTTTGGCGAGTTCGATATACCCGGGTATGATTGTACAACAAAGACACAGTCAAGCCGAAAACCACTGCAAGCACATGTAAGGCAGTTGTACTACCAGTTGTACTACCACTTGTGCCTTGTGCTGCCTGCAAACATGTATACTGTAGTTTCTTTTCTCTTTTGTCTTTACCATTGTATAATAATGACCAAAATGTTATTGGTGCCTTTACTCTCCTTTTCCCCCACTTATTTAATGCCCTGCAAGGGTTTTTCGGGCGACAGTAAATGACAAAATGATGATTCTGACATTGAAGCTAGGGGTACTGGTTTGATCTGGGGCGAGACATTTAACTTGAGTTAGACAAGTTTCGATTCCACACTTATTGCTTACTAGGATAGAAGAGCAAGCAATTCACAACACAAAACTGTGAAAAGTATTGTGTTGATTGCGCTCATTTCTGAATGCGTCTTTGTGGCTTTAAGCAAGGCACACAATCCCAGCATCGATTCCATGTCCACTGATAGCTGCAGCCCTGCAGTGAATGATCAGTACTTACTCTGTAGTATAGTGGCCCTCTTGAGGCATGCCCAGGCAATCACAATGGCTGTGATGATGACTGTGAAGGAGGCTACCACAGGCACTACGAAATAGGTGCGATAGTAGAAGGGCATCTCCTCATCCACCAGTGAAGGGAAGGAGCCACCATCTGTGAAAAGCATGGCACATTTATGAATGCTTGCAGTGAGCTGTAGAGAGCTGTACAGTTAAAGCTCGTTAATTGAAAGTCAGTCAATTTGAATTTACTATTAATTCAAACTGACGTCCTGGCCCTGGCACAGACTCGTGTATTCCTAAAAGGGAAAAGTTCTGGTAATTGGAATACGCCAGTATCCACAACAGTTGATTCGAACTGGGAAACCCCTGGCTTTCCTTTCTTCTCACAGCGATCTGTCCAGAATGATCACCCAAAATAACTCATTCCTTTCAATCTGTGTAACACGAGTGTAGTGACTGGTTTCCATGTATGCTTTTATGGTTGCAAATGTCGTCTGTCTGCTGCTACTGCTGTATGAATGGCATGGCCCAGACAGACAGTGCTGGCTTTTAGTTGGTCCCCTTGGTCGATTTCAATATTGTTCTAAATAAACTAAGAAATAAAGAATTTAAATTTTGATTGCTTTAACTCTGCCATGCAAATGAATGCACTTTGAAGCACAAAAAACCTTGCATATTTTGGGATTAAAGCTCACATGAATGCAAGTGGCTGGTTGTTTCTGGCGTATCACTGACCGATCAATAAATTCTGTTCACTGTTAGTGCATGAACTCAATTTACGAAATTATCTACCACAAACATGTCTACAGGTGGCTACTCTGTGCTTTCGCTACACAGTGTGGCATGATGTCTGTTCATTCTAGCGCCTAGTTGCCAATTCAACCACTGCTTAATTTGAACAATTTCACAGTCCCCTTTTACTTTGAAGGAATGAACTTTTACTGCAAGAAGAAAGTAACTGTGGCGTGCATAATTATTTATAAAACAAAGTCTCATGTCAAGGCTGCGTGCGAAATATGTTCGGTAATTCCACGAGAGATTGACACGGATCCAAAAGTTGATATTTTAGATTTGATTCAGTATTTCATATTTCGTGCACATACTATCCAGTAGTATGAAAGTAGACTTCATTTTTTTTAACTGCATAATTTAGGAGGGAAAAAATATCGAACTTATTCTGTACCGAGGGACCGATTTCCTTCCTTGTCATTCTTGAAAGTTAACAGCGATATAAAAACACAAATATTAATTTTGCAAAGATTATCTTTTTTGAAATAAATGTGCACATAATGAAGAGTGAAGCATCATTGTTTGAAGCCTGTGGACTGAAACAAACTGTTTTTGAATACGTCTGAACAAGTGACATTTTTTAAAGTTGCAGTTTGCTGTATTTGAGATTTTTTTATCTTAAGGTAAATTAGCCAGTGCTTCATAACTTGGCGACCTATTACAAAATAATGTTTAAAATATTGTCGGCTAATACCATTGCTGTAACTCAAAGAAATATTTTTATAAATGGCCTCAAACTTTCAATTTAGGTGACAGTTAAGGGTATTGAAAAATTAATATTTAAAGAACACATCTTCAATTTTTCTTGCAGATCATAGAGATCCTTACAGGTCATAGAAAGATAATACTAAGAAAAACGTTCCATCATTTTATTTCGAGCTAGAATATTACAGGTACTAGTCGCAGCTTTTTTAGGATGCACTTGGGCAATAAACAGACAACGAATTGGCTTAAGAAAAAAGGGGGATTGAGCGTCTGAGTTTGAAAGAATCGACACGGTAGCTTATTGATAGGGTGCCATGATGACAGGCAGGTTGGCTCCTTGCTCTAGTTGGGGATACATAATCTTAAAAGGGTGGAGCCACCAAATTTTTGGCTTGCTTGTTATTTGCTACAGATGTTTCTTATAGCTTCAGGAAGCATGATACGTGCACTAAGATCAATGTATTCTTAATAAATTAATTAATAATGCCTTTTCTATTTGGACAACTTTTGGTTTTGGTTTATGGGCACCGATCAGAGCAGTGACGTAGCAATGTAGGTAGCTTAGTCACGTAGCCACACAAGGCTGTAATGCACATTGTGCTGAGTATCATCTACTCTCACGCACGTCTTCCACATAAGCACCAGCATAACAAGTGCGTCGGCAGTTATCAAGGCTATCTGTAGTAGGGTATCTGCAGCAGCTCGTATGTGCGTTGTGGAGATGGCGGAGGCCTGGAGGTGACTCGCGCGGCAACAACTTTTAGCGCCCTTGCTATAGAGCTACACCAGTGCTGGATGCGCTGTTGAGGAGTCTCAATCAGGAGAATGGGCATTTGGGTACATGTTAAGGGGAGATGCGGGTCGAAAAGCGCGAGTTTTTTTTTCAAAATTACAGATTTTTATTTTTGCCTGTTTTGATAGGATTAGTATCTATACTGTTATGAAAAAAAAAAAAAAACAGATCTAGACTTAACGAGACTAAACAGATCAAGACTTCAAATAGCATCTAAAGAGCACAAGGTGCCTGTTAAAAGGTCCAAAGTGTGCAGTCTTCGGGCCCATTGCTGCCGATAATGCGCCGCCGCTCGCCATTGTTGATCGCATGAGTCGAAGACTCTAGCCTCACTCTTCAAATAACAGTTTCTCTTGCTGATGCAGCGCAACAAATAATAAAAAGGAGCACGCTTCTGCGCGTTTTTCGAGCGCTATGACTGGCTTATCACGTGGTACGGATTGGGGACCATCATTGGCCGCTGTGCGCCTGTATGTGCTGTGAAACCTACTTGCGGGGTCCATGTCTTGTCGAGCAGCGCAGCTAAACAATGCTTTTCTAGTGTAATTATCTTCGTTATGAATGAAAAAAGGAATCGCTCGCAAGTGAAAGCGATTGTGCGGCGTGCTCTGTAGGAATAGGCTACAAGCAGCTGGTCCGATTTGTGGCAGTTAATATTTTGGCTTTCAAAATTAAGTTATTCACACCCGTCAGCCGGAAAGTTCGTGATACGGCAATGGATGACGTCAGTGCCAATCTTGCGAGGTCAAAAGAGTTCGCAGTGAGAGAACTTAGCAGGGACGACATTGCCATTATGTACGATGGTATGTGGCACAAACATGGCGCAAAATGGAATGACACTGGACTTGGTTTAGATATCGCAGCCCTGTCGAACTTCTTCCTAGCTTGCAGTTGGCACAAGGCTCTGCCAGATGGAGCGGAAGTTTGGCAAGCGTTTCATGGCCCTGTCTGTGAGGAGTCGGCTCGAAGAAGACGAGAGGGACAAACTCATGGTGCTGGCGTATTTTAGTTGCATTGGCCACTACAAGAAGGATTGTTCTTTTTGGTGTGCAAATTTCATCAGATTTAATGATAACTTTTATTATTATGAAAAACTCAATTTTAACATTAAAACTCGTTTTTCTCAAAATGTAAATTTTGCCATTTTTTCCAAAGTGCCCCCCCCCCCCCCTTTTCGGGCACTTCTAGTGCTCCGATCTGCATGAAACATTGCTCACATTTTTTCCAAAGTATGGCAAATGCAAGTATCTAGTTTAAATTCCAATATTTTATTGTATAATAAAAAATTATATGTAAACCATTACTCGGGTAGGTGAAATGTGGACTTTTTACATCTATTATTTTTCACGCATATTACATATTTTGTATCTGCTTCCTAATTAGTTATTAGCATTCTGCACTTTATTTGAAACATTATGAACTATGAATAGTACAATTTTACAGAAGTTTAGGGATGAAAAGAAGGGGGGCAAAAGGGTTAAGGTTGTCACTTTGTCATGTTGCAGAGCTAAAAGTGTGCAACTTGCAAGAAAACTAATTATATATTTGAAATCAGCACAAAAAGTTCCACAAACAGCTGAAGTTTCATTGCTCTAGGGTGAATATTAAAAAAAAAGTGTCTTTGAGTAGCATCTCCCCTTAAAAGTGAATTCAAACATGTATATTCTAAACATTTGCTGTGTTTGTCCCTTCGTGGGGAGTGTGCTTGCATACAAAGGAAACCCATAACAGGCTTTTCTTAGCCTTGAAACTTGATGGCACCACCACTTTAAGTTTATGGCATAAATGTTAAGTGTGGATAATTATGAATGATAGGCATATTCATGGGCAGTGCCAACATATTGGGAGCGCAAATGTGTTGAATCAGAGTGGGGTAAGGGGTAGATGGACTTGTGCAAGGGGCTGTGGTGGTATGGCTTGAGAGAGCCATTACCTAACATCTTTTCCACCCCCAGAATGATGTCTATGGGCACAGGCGGCTGTGCCCTTCTCTTAATATCACCTCTGTCACCTTTTGTGCAGTGAATGCAAGCTTATGCATCGCGACGTATTGTTACCATGCATCATCATGATGAAGGTGGTCATGTGAAAGCTCGTTTCTTTAACAAAACCTTAATGAAAACCAGCAGATAATAAAGCTAAGGAAGGAACAGGGAATGGTAATTGTACAATATTGAGCATATTGATGAGTGTAACTCATGATTTTCTGGCACTCCTGGCTCTGCCCTGCTCGATTGCTTCCTATGCTTCTAACTGCAGTGAAGACTAATGTAATATTTACACTGGACTAAATGAATGGTAGCGAGTGTCACAAAAGTCATTATATTGCTTTTATGCGACCAGCCTCATGGGATTGTTAAGAGAATGGGAAAACAGAGCTAACCGAGATTTTTTAACTACGTGCACTCATGAAAACATTCTCGTGGTTCATGTTGGTTTCACATTGCCAGTACAAAAAAAAAAAAAAATGTCGGATGTCATGAGTGCTGTCTTGCCAGAGAAGTGTTCACTCGTGAGCCACGCTTACTTCATCTGTTTTTTCTGCAATATTCGTGCTCACTCTGTGCTGTACTTTTTGTTATTACCAGCCGATTAACTTGGTTAGACTAAGTATAATATAATTGGTTAAACACATGACGCCGTAGCTGCACCACCTTGATGCTGAGTGAGATAAATAGGTGTGACCAGGTAGTAGTTGTAACCATCGGTGTAGGCATGCATGGAGGCAACTCTCACCTGACAGGTGTGTGACTGCGGGCATGTCGTGCGAAAAGTCACCGCGGCCGTACAGGTTGAAAGCAGCCATGCGGAAGTTGTAGCGGGTGCCGCTGCGCAGCTCGGTCAGTGTCACCGATTCCTTGGTGGCTGGGATATGCAGCTGCCGTTTGTCACCATCATCGGTGCCATACTGGATCTCGTACTCTGCGTGGGGTGAGCAGGTAGCGTTCAGATCAATAATAGGCAATCTTACGGGTTGATTCACTAAGGCAGCCTGACCTTGGAATTTGACTGAGCTTGTGTGGGGAGCATTGGTGGTACTATTTATAAGTGAGACTAAACTAAGAGTCTAGCTAAGTACAATTTTGGTGAGGTTATGCACACATCTAAGTTTAAAGAAGAACGTATTTTAAGAGCGTCTTAATTCTTTTTTTTTTTTTTTGTCAGCTTGTCCCATACTTAAAATCACCTGGCAAAGATAAATTTATTCAAGTACATTTCTAAAAATGCACAACACATTCGTATGACACTTGGCTTAAGCTAGCAAACAGTTCTTAATAGCGAGTAGTTCTGAAACTGCAAAACAGTTAATTCTCTGGTGCGCTTTAGCGACATAACATAACACGCAATGTCTTACAGCATTGTGCTTTGCATAGCGATCGTGACGTTGCTAAGCTAAAAGGAGTCTTCATACTTTTTCGGTGACGGTTGCCAGCACTGAGCAAGCTTAGGTGGCAGGTTGTTTGTAATATCGCCATGTATGCTTCAAGCAATCGCAATCAGGGACACTAGTTTCTTGATGTCTGCTGTTCACGTGCCTTTTACAGTTGTATTATCGAAAGTTTTCGTAGATTAGTTGAAGTGAGAGGCAATACAGTGGGTTTGCTCACATCTACATCTTAACAAGGTTATGAGAGAGCATGCTTATAGTCATAGTACGAAGCTTGTTCGTGTTTCTTTATGCGTGTGTGATGCTATTATACTTTCTTACTTAACTTGTTAGCTAAAGTCTACTGCAATATCTTGAACATTACTTCTATTGGCCTGATACAGTACTATTAATGCCTTGAGTTCTGGTGAAACTGTGACCATTCTGTAAAATGCTGAGTGTTTATAACATTGCAACCTTTTCGTCATGTGAGGAGAATGTGAAACTGCTATGAACAGCAGCGACAATGATTCTATACAGCCTTATACAGTCGATGACAGTTTATTTGAATTTGGTAGGAACCACGAAGAAGTCCAAATAATTGAGAGTCCAAAAACAAAGAGCAGTCACGAAAAAGAAAGCCTGATCTCATCATCATCCAACTCGGTGAAAACTCCCGAGACACATAGGATCGAGGTCAGCTGCCTTCCGGCTGGTGAATAATCGCAGCATTTCTTGCCATGTCTTGTAGTTGCCACATTTCATTATTGGTACTGACTGCCCAGATGGATGGAGCATGTGGCGTCGAAGCCATTTAGCAGATGAGGCCTCGCATGTCAAGGAACAAACGAGAGGGAGACCCAAAGCACGAGATGCAAATCAGACTTAATCACAGAAACAACTTACAACGCAAGTTCGAAAAATGTCAAAGTACAAAGTTAGGCTACTTTGTGTTGCAGTACTCTTGGAGTAGTCAATGTAGTTGGGTAGTTCTCTCTCCATGTCGTACGTGAGGGCAGTCTCATACGCCATACTAAGCTAACTTCGAGCGTGGATTAGCATGTGGTTTGGTCATGGAGCCATTCGACGGGTGCTTGGCTGGCTAAAGTTGAAGGGCAGCCATAATGTGTATTCAACAAACATAGCTTATGAGATCGGCAATTGTAATTTCTACGTGGATTTTTACACTGGCATGATCTCCTGCTATAGCCAGTGCTGGCAACCTTGCAAAATATTGTAAACATCACATACAGCTTCTCATAGCATTTCACATCAATTCAATCAGCTTCTTGGTGTCCCGAAAAATCGTATGGTGCACTGTGGGGCGGCCAGATCCTTGTTCACGAGCTGATTCCAGGTTTTCAGCAAATGCTTATTTTGTTCTTTGTGCTGCTGTCGCTTCACTTTTGTATGTGAGCATGAATTAGAGGTTAGAAAGTGCATCTTTAGTGTTTTTTATACTGCCTATAAATGCCTATTCTTGGCGTTTGTGCCAAAACGCTTACAAATGCCTGTAAATGCCTATTTTCAAAGTTCACACTCATAAGAGCACTATATTGGCTCAAGTTTCACTCTCAAGTGCAGTTTGAGATCATTATACCATTATTCGTGTCACTCACAAGGTTGACTGTGCCGAAGTAAGGGGTTTGACTTAGTGCTCCAGTTCAACCAACTCCTAGAAACAACACGTGCAGCAGTGGAGTGGGACACACCAGTGAACATTCGCGCTGCACTGACATGGTGCGAGCGGCTGGCAAATACAAGACCGCAAAGAGCCGTCAGCGGAGAGTGAAGAGAGAAAAAGAAAACAAAATATAATGTTCACTGGCTTCTGTTTTGTTTCTAGTTTACATTGCAAGGTGCTCAGTGCAGAAGCGTAGCGAGAAATTTATTTCGTGGGGGGTTCAACTATACTTTATGAAGAATCGTGTGTACATTTGTATGTGGTGTGTATATATACACACATGCAAAACTAGAAAGTTACAGCGGGGTAAAAGTGATTCGCAGAACATAGGGGAGACCGTATTCCGAGCATAATTACACTGCTATGTTACACTGTTGGCACCTGTGTGCCGTCTTAAGCAAAAACATTTTAGTTTTCCTGTCGAAGATAGAGGTGGTCGCGCACGTCTTCGTTTCGGACTTATTTGCATTCATGTGAAAATTTATAAAATTCATTGTGCCTGTATTCACAATTTTAGGAGCCTAAAATATTCTTTTGCCTGCCTATTTTTGAAGCCTAAACCAAGCCTTTTCCATGCCTAAAAATCTGGCCTCTAGTTCACATTACTTCAATCCGAGTAGCGGTGCCACAAAGGTGTCGAAACGAATGAGCATCTTCAAATAAATAAGTATGTTTGGAATTTTCAGCGTCCGAACAAGAAGTCGTTGATTGTATTTATGAGTTTTAGTTGCCGTATGTCAATAGGCATTCTATAGCAAGGTCACAAATAAATAACAGCATAGGAAAACACTTGGGGTTGCACTTGTTTGACCTATATACTTCTGTACTTTCCACAGCATTATGTAAAGATTGTAGCCGAGACACTGTTGCATGCAAAGTTGACTTCACGTATAGAGAGAGGCATAGGTAATCATTGTAGGAACCCATTGTGCTGGAATAAATGACTGTGGCGACTATAATCGTTTTGTGGCATAGCCCCATATCTCCGGCAGGACAGTGAAATAAATCACTGCAGTGTGGCAAAGTCTTGGAGTCCAGTCACGGTTGCTGTATAGTGAACTGTAGCTGCATAAACCAGCATGTACTTACGTATGACTGGCGATGCTGCAGAAGTAGGACTGTTCCAGTGCAAGCTGACAGAATTCGATGTGATGCCTGTCACTCGCAGGCTCGGAACCGCTGGTGGGTCTGTGAGCGAGGGAGGACAAAAGCGAAGGCAAACATGGACGTCCAGCAACGATCCAAGCAATGACTACTCATGGTGAGTATATGTAGCAAAATACGCAGCCTTTCCGATTATTTGCAGTCTTATTCAAACAAGTGTGCTTGGCCTCGTTGTTTAGCACATTCTCGAACATACAAATTGACAGGAGTTTAATCTAGCTCTTAAGCAAACATTTCGCAGAGCGAGCCATGTCGTAGAGCCATGTTTAGACCATAAAGTAAATCCTGTTCCTTGCAACAAACTATACGCACCTTCACCAGATCCCCAGCCACCAGCTTCCTTTGCCAAGCCTCACTGATTCACTGACAATCTCTCAGTGGAGGTCACTTTGTAAGCGAACTATTGTAAATTTTGTCCATCTTTATACATACTTTAATAATTCCTCTCTATTCTCTCTCTCCCTGTCCTTCACTCTTTTCTCATCTGCTGATGACTGCAATTCACCTGTCTACTACTCAAGCTAGACAGTTTGAGCAGCAGGCAAAGCGTCATATGACTGCCAACCATAAGAATGGCTGTAGATTACTTGCTACATAGTGTATGCACATATGTAGTTCTTCATGACTTGTGCAGCACAGAGGGCACCATTTTTATGGCTTTGACCACCCAATGCTGGACTGAAAAATGAAAGACTCCTCTTTCCCTCCCTGTTAGTGCGTCATTTGCGCATATGGTACAGAAAAGGATGGCATGTGTGTACATACAGTACCTCCGTTTAATGTCGTGCAAGCAACCTCTTCGGAGGCTGGTCCCGAGCCGACCTCATTGAAGGCCTTGAGCATGAAGCGGTATGTGGATGCCGCCTGGAGGCCCCTGAAGGTGCGCTGCTCGGTGTCCCGGTTTACTGTGTCGTGCACAAATGGTGTGCCGTCCATCTTGTGGCCGATGTAGTAGCCCTTAAGCTCGCCGTTCAGCTGGTCCGCCGGCGGGGGCTGCGCAACAGTCAGTGTCAGGCTAGGGGTAAATTATAATTGCTGCGACTGAATAATGAAGGCTGACTGGCTGAAAACAACATTATTTATTAGCTATACTTTTGAATAAGTAAGGAGAGTGACTGTTACAAACACGCATCTGGACTAGAGCTTAACATGTGTGCCTAGAAATTATGTTCTCTAAGGCTAGCTCAGCAATAGCAAAATTTGATGAGCAGCAAAGGCTCGAGCTTGGATACTGTGCATTCTGCTTCATAAAACCGGTTACTGAAGCTGGGTTAACAAATCTGCTTGACATGATATAATTTTAGAGCCTTTGATTCTGAGAACAGTGGTGAAATATTCTGTTACAAAAGGCACCCTGAATTGTACATTGTTCATCTGGCAGCAGTGCGTTGAAGTGCAGGTAGTGGGGGCACGTGCAAATAAATTGCTGATATTTTTTTTATCTGTGCCTTTAATACCTGTGCTTCAATGGGCTGCTGATTTTAATTGTGAGAAGGAACTGTAAACGTAGAATAAAAAAAAATCTAGTAAATGTGTTCACCAGTTAGCTTGTTTAAATGTTGCTAAAAATGTCATCTAAGGAGGAAAATGCCAAAAAGCACAAGATGTGTGTATGCTGTATTTCGACCTTGCAGTGCAGTGTGGCAAAAATGCATAAACAATTGTCGCTGATAATGTGCCAAGATTTGTCTGGGTATTGGTATTTTACCAATGCAGTGACATTAAAAGAGTGCTGCACGAAGTGCCTTTCGCGAAGCGCATCTTAAGCAATGTGAAATATACCTGTTACAAAACAGCAATGATACGTCTGCCCATTCGTGATGAAGATAGCAGGAACGTAAGATCTTCTTTAGAATAACGATGAACCATTGCAGTGATAAAGGAATGTAGCAGAAACTGCAACTATGAAGTGCATTTCGGGGAGTGCGTATGACGGAACGTAAAATCCCTGTTATGATAACGGCAATGACGCTTCTGTCCATTTCCGATGTGCCGCTGCAGTGATACTGAGACACGGCTGCAGAAATGGAAACTATAAAATGCCTTTTGCGTAGCGCACCTAAAGGAGCGTGAAATACCTTCCGCGACAGCGGCAACAATACATCTCCCCATTTGCAATGTACCGCTACAGCGACACTAAAGGCATGTAGCTGAAAGAAAAACTATACAGTGCTTTATGTGGAGCGCTCCTGACAGAATGTGAAATAACGGCAACAGCGACAATGCACCTGGTCATTCATGATGTACCGCTACAGTAATACTTATCAAATATAATGGAAACTGAAACTATGCACGCCTTTCGTAATGTACATAACACGACCTTTGCAAAAACGACAACGATGCGTCTTTCCATTCGCAATGTATTCCTGCAGCGACGCTAAAGGAGTGCTACAGGAACCGGAACTATGAAGTGCCTTTTGCGGAGCGCACCTGAAGGAATGCGAATCCCCTTCCAAAACAACGGCAAGAATGAGTCTCCCCAGTTGCGATACACAGCTACAGCGATATTTCAGGATTGTAACAGAAACTGAAACTATGCATGCCTTTCATAATGAACATATCAGGAATTGAAATCTTTTTGACAAGAATGGCAATGATGCATCTGAGTGTTCGCGATGTACCGCTTCACCGACGTTAAAGGAGTGCCGCAGAAACCGAAACTATAAAGAGCTTTTGGCGGAGCGCACCTGAAAAACCGTGAAATCCCTTCCATGACAACGGCAACGATGCGTCTTCTCGTTTGCGATGTACCGCTACAGCATGGATTATAACAGAAACCGAAACTAAGCGTCTTTTGAGATTAACTTACTAGGAACTTGAGGTCATTGACAGCAACAGCAATGATGGGTCAGCTGTACCGCTATATACCGCTGGAGTGACGCTAAAGGAGTGGCGCATAAACGAAGCTATGAAGTGCCTTTCACGGAACACACCTGAAAGAACGTGACATCCAATCTGCAAAACGTTGAGTCTCCGCATTCGTTATGTACTGCTGCAGCGATATTTATGGATTGCAACAGAAACCAAAGCTACTCGCGTTTTTCGTGATGAGCATAGTAGGAACCTAAATCTTCTTAACAAGAACGGCAATGGTGCATCTGACCATTCGCGATGTACTGCTGCAGCGACGCTGAAAAAGTACAGCAGAAAGCGAAACTATGAAGTGCATTTTGCTCAGCGCACCTGAAAGACTTTGAAATCCCTTCCACGACAACGGAAAGGATGCGTCTCCCTATTAAGGATGTACCGCTACAGCATTCTTTATGGATTGTAACAGAAACCAAAGCTACGCGCGTGTTTTGTGATGAACGCAGCAGGAACTCAAGTACGGCAACGATGCCTCTCCGCATTTGTGATGTACAGCTATAGCAATATTTGTGGACTGTAACAGAAGCCGAAACTATGCGTGTATTTCATGAGGAACGTAGCAAGAACTGCAGACCTTGATAAGAACAGCAACAGTGCGTCCGACTATTGGCGATATACCGCTGCAGCGATGCTAAAGGAGTGCTGCAAAAACAGATAATATGAAATGCTTTGCTCGGAGCGCAAAAGAAGGAACGTGAAATCCCTTTCACGATAATGATGCGTCTCCCCATTTGTGATGTATTGCTAGAGCGATATTTATGGACTGTAACAGAAACCGAAACTATGCGGGTCTTTCGTGATGAACATAGCAGGAACTTAAGACTGCGAGAAGAACGGCAACAATGCGTCTGACATTAGCGATGTACCGCAGCAGCGACACTAAAGGAGTGCTGCAGAAAACGAAACTATGAAATGCTTTGCTCGAAGCGTAAAAGAAGGAACATGAGATCTCTTCCACAACAACTATGCGTCTCCCCATTTGTGATGTGCTGCTAGAGCGATATATGTGGACTGTAACAGAAACCGAAACTATGCGTGTCTTTCGTGATGAACATAGCAGGAACTTAAGACCGCGATAAGAACGGCAACAATGCGTCTTACCATTGGCGATGTACCGCAGAAGCAACACTAAAGGAGTGCTTGAGAAACCAAAACAGTGAAATGCTTTGCGTGGAGCGTAAAAGAAGGAACATGAAATCCCTTCCACGACAACGATGCGTCTCCCCATTTGTGATGTACAGCTAGAGCGATATTTGTGGACTGTAACAGAAACCGAAACTATGCGTGTCTTTCGTGATGAACATAGCAGGAACTTAAATCTTGTCAATAACGGCAACGATGCCTCTGACCATTGGCAGTGTACCACTGAACGGACACTTTGGAATGCGGCGGAAACCGAAACAATAGCATGCCTTCCGCGGTGACAATATGAAGGAACCTGGGATCTCTTTCACTGGAACGGCAACGATGCGTCTGCTGATTCTTGGTGTACCGCTGTAGGAACACACGGAGTACAGCGCGAACCGAAACTACAAATTATCTGTCGCTGTAAACACCCGCAGAAGTGTGAAATTTATTTCGCGTTAACGGTGACGATGCGCCTGGCCATTCGCGATGTATCCTGTAGCAACTCTAAATTAAGGAATGAAGTGAATATTCAAGCTATAACTTGTCTTTCGCGCTAAGCACATGGAGAAACCCACAATATTTCTTGCAATACCGCTAACTATGCGTTCCTGTTAAAACACTCACCTCCCAAGAGACCTTGATGTTCCGGGTGTCGAGAGCCTCGCACTGGACATTCATCGGCGGTGCGCTGGGCTCTGCAAGTGGGGATGGCACTGGTATAATACATGCGTTACACGAGTGCCCGTGGAACCCGACCATACGTGCATGCACATGCACTGTAACACCGTTACGTTTTAAGACGGGTTTTAAAAAGCCGTGGGAAACCTTAAAAGAACACACGCACCACTGTGGCAGCGGCTCGCGCGGCTGCAGAAAATAGCGTTTGTGGGCCACATTGTGCAAGGAAAAGACATCTTCCATCTTAGTACGAGAAGGAAACAGATCGAAGAGAGCTATGGGCAAAAGGGCACCCGCAATTTGTGCACGCGGGTACGTACCTTCGGCGGCCGTCTGGAAGGTGATGGTGTCTGAGGGGTCGCCGAAGCCAACCGAGTTCTCGGCCAGGACCAGGGCCAAGTATTCGGTACCCGGGTGCAGGTTGGTGACCATAAGCGACGTCCGCATGCCGTCCACTTCCTGCTCCTGGAGCACGCTGCCGCGGGCTGCGGTGCAGAGGGATCGCGTTAGAACGCAACGTCAAAGAGGTGTCTGTACCAGGCCAGTTTGGTATACGGCGTATGGTTGTATTAAGAGTGGAGCTGTTTAAGCTCGATTTGCGTGTCGTGCGACAAAAATTGGAGTAGGAATTCGAATCCTGGTACCCATGGTCCAAAACGAGTTATGTAACAAACCTGCTTTGGAGGCACGGCAGAAGAACAGGCATTAATGGGGACTTCATGAATGCGTTGCTATGGGCGAGAGAACACGAAAATGATAGAAAGATAAAAAGAATTAAAGACGCGGTAAAACAAAGATGGTGAGAGCAAGAAAGCTAAGAGAGAAAGAAAAAGATCTGCGCCCCACCCCCCTTTTTTGTATGAATAACGGGTTACCGCGGCTTAAAAATTTGTGATCGCAGCAAAGCACGCGCACAGCACGCTCTGGGTGGGACGGAAAGGCACGCAAAGTAGAGCCGAGAAGGATGGAGCCATGTTCCCTAGCGTGGTAGAGAAGTGGTTACTGTTATGTGAAGAAGTGATAATGTCGCGAAACAAAGAGTGCGATAGCAATGAATTGGAAATTTGTTATACCATTGCAAGGCTAGCAGCTTAGCACCCGAGCAGGCGTAACTCGAACAAAACGCTGGCGAAATAAAACGTGGCCGCCGCAGCAAGCGAAGCCACCTTTGTGTTGCCTGCCACTTGAACGCAAACTGAGAGTCGAGAAGTTGGCACGTTCGAAGGTACGAGCCTTCCGCAAATCCCCGTCAAGATGAGGCGCGGGCGGCCGCGCCCTGCTGCAGCTCAGTGTGCGCAGTTTACTGCTGTAGCCGCGCAGTCCAACGGGGCCCTTTCGCGCGACGGTCGGTGCGTTTCCCTTTCGCTTCAGCGGCGATCGTCGGCTGCCCGTGCACGCTTTCTCTAAGCGCATAGAAAAACGATGCGCCCGGTGATGTATTGTCATTTGCCTTTATGGGAAACTTCCTGGCGATGGCGAACGTGGTCCTGCAGAAGATAGCGCGACCTTTCTCAGCATTTCGGATGATAGAGGAAGATTACATTTAGAGAGAAAGGGAGATAGCTTAAATGGGTTTTAAAAGGGTTGCGTAACGAGGGGAGCGCGCGCGGTAGATAGGAGGAAAGTGATCAGGTGAGCGTCTCCATTTTTTTTATTAAATGTATATAGGGAGAGGTTGGTGTCAATGCGTGGGCCGTCTGTATCATTTAGTGAGCCTAAAGACGGCCCACTCTCGTTATCATGGATCGGCCAATCTGCCGCCGGCGCGGAGGCAGAGCGTGCCGAGCCGGGGGTGCCGGCCGAGCTGCCTGGTAGAGCAATCTTCTCGCACGCCTTTAGGTTACGTTATCTCCAAGTTCCCGAAATGCTTGCACCTTTGTTTTCGATCAGGACGCTGTCCGCGGCAGTGGTGTTCCGTACTACGCCGGAGAATTCCCATTCAGAGGCATGAAAATTTCCCATTTCGGGGATTTTTTTTTCTGCAAACGTTGACGAAATTCCCAGCATAATTCCCTGCACAACAGAACTGGCTTCCTCCCCATTCACGCACACACATACTATAATTACACGTGCCTCACGTACTGGCGAACTAGCTCCTCCGCTGCAGCAAAACAAAAGCTTACTTTAGGAATTCATATATGGTTAGTACACAGCACATTGTGTGCTTCAATTCTAACACCACTAGTGAACTAGAAATCGATCCCCGTAAATATCGGGAACAAATGTCAAAGTCTATGCTTGCGTGGTCCATGCGCCAGAACCGATTACAGAAGATGAAGGCGCACTTTGACCGCTAGTTATCGGTCGGCATAGAAGAATTTAGCCATTCCTGAAATTCCCTGCAACATCGCAGATTCCCTTTTTCCATTTAGCTCAAAACGACTGGCAAGAATTCCCCCCCCCCCCCCCCCCCCCAAAAAAAAAGGGGAAATTCCCTGCACGGAACATCACTGGTCCGCGGTCATTTGAGTGCTTTAGTGCGGGGACCAACCATGCGGCTTGGGCACCCAAGCTATTCCGTATCTTTTTTTTTTGTACTCTCTTTGGGAGCGGCTTGCAGATAGAAGAAATCGGGGAGAGCACAAAAGAACGCAAGAGCTTGGGGCCCTAACGACTTAGCGTAATTATTAAACAATATAATTACTTTGGCACTCTTTTGTGTAAGGCATTGGACGCGTTCTAATGCTTTTTTCAGTTCTTCGAAGTTAAGAGAAAAGAAAAGTGGTTCCGGACCCCTATAAAGGTTAGCTTAATTGTGTTTCTCATTGCTGATGCATAGCTTCGCCCCGCCACGGTGGTCTAGTGGCTAAGGTACTCGGCTGCTGACCCGCAGGTCGCGGGATCGAATCCCGGCTTCGGCGGCTGCATTTCCGATGGAGGCGGAAATGTTGTAGGCCCGTGTGCTCAGATTTGGATGCACGTTAAAGAACCCCAGGTGGTCGCAATTTCCGGAGCTCTCCACTACGGCGTCGCTCATAACCATATCGTGGTTTTGGGACGTTAAACTCCACATATCAACCAAATCATCTGATGCATAGTTTCGTTTTCAAAAGCTTTGCGACTTTCACCAATATTTTAACGTACTTGCGACATCAATGTGAAAAAATAAAACGAACCTTTTCTTTAAAATGCAGCAGACCTCATACTGCTGTGCTCGCTGAGAAAAAAAAAAAAAAGCATGTTTCCGTCGCCGTGTGTAGGAAGCCATGAGCTGAATGGCTTGTGCCGCGTTGTAGCAGCAAAGGGCGCGTGCTTCGCCGTGACCTTTGATACGCCGACAGTTATACGTACACGACTTCCTCCAGTAACGGAAGACGTATCGGTTGACGGGCCTCCTGGGCGGCGACCACTTGACGGACACGTAGCGGCTGCGTCGCTCCGTCACCACCACGTCGGTCGGGCTCTCCGGGGGCTCTGTGCGGTTAATGCACGGAGGAAGAGTGCATGAAAAAACGATAATACTAAATTAGGAGGGATTATTGTGCCGTACACCTTCGAAATGGAACGCTACGTCACGACGGAAGCTTCAGCCCAGAGCACGACTTTTTACGTCAAGATGACGCGCAGAAAGAGGAGGTTTAAACGATTTCCTTATGAACGAGGCTCAACGATAACAATGAAAAAGAAGTAAAGTTTGAGAGGGGTACCATGTCAGTGAAGATACGCTTAGCATTTTTTATTTAGAAACGCTGATAACGCGGCCAATAAATCGATCGATAAAATAAATAAGTCGGACACAAATCCGAGACGTAGCCATAAATTTATTAGCGTAATAAGAAGCGTTTGAATAACATGCTTGGTTGTTATGTCAACTGCCTATACAATTGAAGAGATCCAAGTTCCATTCGGGGCGAAGGTGAAACATTTGCACAACGGCACTGTATAGCGGCGTGTCTTCTCTTAGGTCAGTACCTCGCACCAATTTTCCCTCAAACCCTTGAGAGATGGAAACGCGCACATCGACCGCTGGAGGTCGCAGCGTTGAGGGAAATTAGGCATCGCGTTAATCACGATAGTGGCGTGCGGCACAACGAGGTTGTTCAATGCCGAAAGTGGCATGGGCACCTGAACCTTTTGTTTCACGTAGGTCAATGATCTTTGAATCAATACCGTGGAATGCACTTCGCACTGTCCATGCGGCAGGGTTTAAAGGAAATAGGTTATACTGAATCGGGCGTATAGGCAATCGCCGTGCTCCTCAAGCAGTTAATCAATAGGAAAAGAAGTGATTCAGGAACTCTCGCGAATATCGTTAAAAAGGAAACTCCGCGCGCTTTGCGTACGTCGCATTAAATTGGCTTCTTAATGATTCTGTGATACGCAAACACATCAAAGTAGATGGTGTACATAAATTTCGCCCGCAACATTAAAATGTGGTAGCAGCGACAAGGCCATCTCCACTAAACTATCGCGGTGGGATTCAGGTTTACAATCACACGCTTCCATCCCCCCCCCCCCCCCACACACACATACAGCAATAATTCATGCGCGATTTGCCTTACACATGATCCTGAATCAACGTATTAATTTATGTGCGATTTTCCTTACATAGGATCCTTCATCAACGTATTACTTCTAAAACAACATCGTCTTCACGCGAGTACTTGACGCCTGTTCGGCAGCCGACGCACCCTTACCGAGCACGGTGAGCCGGAACGTGTGCTTGGTCTGTCCGTAGTCGTTCTTGGCGACGCACACGTAGGCTGTGGCGTCCTTGCGCGCGCTGTTGTGGATCACCAGCACCGAGGTCACTCCCGTGGCGCTCATCTCCTCGTGGGTCTCGTACCTGCGACCAGTCGGCTGTGAGCTTGCGCTGAACGGTGAAAGGGAAGCTGCGAAAACTTTAAAGCGGCCACGACATCCGATTTTCGATCGTGATCTATGTTGTGTGGGTTGATCCCTGTGACAGAGTGCTACGTCGGACGTCTTGGTGCACGCCATAGCGTTTCCTAAACTTAACTAGAGGGGACATTGGCGCTGCGATCGTTCAGCGACCATGGGAATTATAATTATGGATATGCCTAGTTTTCGTGCGTAGAGCTGCGGGCGGCAAACGCACTTGTGGATTCGTTTATTGCTGCGTTTTGGTTTCGTTTCGCAGGAAAGAGCAAACCGTTTTGCGCTTCGTGAAGTGTTAACCAACAAATTAAAGTGGTGAAGCGTATAACTGCCGAACATTCGCCGATTGTTGTTTCGCGACAAAGCAGCTTCAAGCCACGTTAATCGAGAACGAACGCAAAGTACGAAGACTGGGTAAATTCATGGCATACTTATAATTCCCATGCTCGCTGAAGTTCTATGCGTTGCAGCTCCCATAGACACTAGCGCCAGAGTTTCCTCTAGTGTGTATTTAGGAAACTATGGTTCACAAAACGATCCAGAAGCAGGCCATGCAAGCTCTATAGGGCGCTTCTTGCGGTCGGCCGGTCTTTCTGAACGACTGTCATTAGAACGACCTTTTTTGTGCATGTGGGTTTTTCCCCTTTTTACTGTCTCTTGCTCTCTACCGTCCCCTTGCCCCAACTTCGCCACCAGTTCTCGGTAGCAAAACTGAGGCTATCCATGGTTAACCTCCAGGCGTACCTCTTTATCTCTCTCTATACGGAACATCATGGCTATAGCGAATTTTCCTATGGAGCGTCCCTATATAGCCGCTGTTGCAACAAGCAATGCGTACGTCGATCCCCTTTTTTAACTGGAGGCGTCGCTGCCTACTGGGGCCTCCGTCTGCAGATCGTTCGTGGAGTGTATACGCAATTAGAGTGCTCCCTGTGTGTTCCTCAACCGTCTTCTTCGGTGCAGGGTAGCAAACCTAAGGAACTTCTAGTTGAGTTTTACTGCGACTGCAAAAAAAGAAAACTGCGCTAACTCGTCCTGTCTTTGCGCTCTTTTTCTACTCGTAATCACGAACCAACCAAGCCAAACGCGTACACTGCGGAGTTTCCTTCATTCTTTTTTTTTCTCTCTTTTCGTTTTGACAAGACTACGAGGGTCGCGCGCGTGCTACGTCTGAGATAAATATCTTTTTAAGGTCGGACAAGGCGGGTGTTCTGTAATTTCTCGCGTATACCTGTCGACGGAAGGCAGAAGCAGGGTGTTATCCTTTTCCCAGGTGACGACCAGCGGGTGCTGTCCGCTGGCCTCGCAGGCGATCTTGGCGATGTCCCCGCGCTTGACGGACACATCTGACGAGGACTTGCTGATGCGTGGGGGAACTGCAGGGGAAAGAGATGCGGCCGGCATTTCGAGTAAGTGTCATTATCAGGTTTGTTATATCGTCTGCACAGCGGAACTTAGTCGGAGAGAGGTATACTGTACAATTTTGGGGGCTGAGCAAGCACTCTTGGAAGTACTTTGCGCTGAACAAACGGGGACTTTGCGTTTGTCCGTGTGTCTTCTTCCTTCGCCCGTTTGTTCGCTTGAGCAAACACGCCCCTTTTTGTTCCGCTGGCTGCAGTTTGTCACATGTCGGCGGAATTTTGACTCGAATAGTTACATCACAACCGACCTTATTCCTCGCGGCCAGTTTTTCGGTGACATAGCGTGGTTATCTCAAATGATTGCGCGTACTGGTCGTTGTGCTTAAAATTTTCAAAGTTCGTGAGGCCTATACGTTGAAAAAGTTTGACTTTCTATTGCGTACGTGGCTATAATCGCAGTACACCTACTTGTGAAATAATGCGTGCTAGACTTCAGGTCACCCGGCCGTAAGCATAGCGACTCTTAGTGGATTCTCTATCTGGCGGTTCTGGAAAGCAGGCACGGTCCTATCGCTGGCAAGTGTTCTGTCGCCTGAGAACTGCCCAAGCTGTATATTGGTGTATGGGGGTAGACGAATCGAAACCACCTGTCTTTTGAACAACCACAAAATTTCTGTCTTGTTGGTGTGTTAGCGCGCTGGCAACGTCATAAGTTTCTCATTTACGAACGCGAAGATTTCCTAAAGGTGATATTTTTTGATGCCGATTTCACGGGTTTAAGATAGTTATAGCAGCGAATGAGCGCCAGTGTACAGAACGGGTGTTTTGCACGTGCTGAACTCATCTTAGTACAGAACGCGAAGTTAAAAGTCATTGCGACACTCATTTTACTTCAACCAACTCTCAGTTTCAGAGAAGTGGTCATAAGAGGGAAAAGAAAAGTGAGCCCCGTAATTCTCTGCATCAGGGTGCGACTCCTCAACAGTAGCTCACAAGGGTAGGGGGTGAGAAGGGATTAAAGGATAGGAATAAAGGTGCAGAGAGAGAGAAAGAGGCGTGAGGTAAGCCAGAGAGCGACGACATATCGAGGGGATAGGAGAGATAGGAAAGACGGAAACACGGTCACAGGAGTCCGAGGACGGGGCACCACTTGCGAGAGCTCTTGTCGGCGTCAGGAGATGGCGTAGGGCAAGTCCAGTAAGTCAGAGCTACGCTAAAGCGCCGCGGAGGCGTGTCCTGCGGGTTTTGTTTAACGAAGTTCCGATAACAGACGGAGGAGGCCTATGCGTGAGTGAGTCGCATTTTCTCACCGTCGTGGCATCACCCTGAAATGTGGCTTGTAATCACAATTTACGTTCTCTGCGAGCTTCCTCACCGTTCGAGTGCTGCACAGAAGATTATTGCTGTAATGTCTCTCGGGAGTATTCGATTTCAACTAAATATCGCTGATAACGAAATCTTACTTCAAAATTCTTGTTGTAACAAGAGCACTCCATACGCGCGAGCCTGTTCAGACCCTCGCACTTTACGGTATATTCGGTAATGGTCTTGTTTCATGTGAACCATCGCAGCATCCGTGACTCTAGCGGCCACGACAAGCGCTGCGAGAGGAAGTTTAGCTCACGCTATACGTGCTTACCGTGCACGGATACCTTGATAGTCTTGGAGAGTGGCGGTGCGACGCCGTTACTGACGTCGCACTGGTAGAGCCCCTCGTCGTCCGACTCGACGTTCTCGATCACCAGCGTCCCGTTGTCATAGATCTTCCTCCGTCCTACGGGGTGGAGGGGCACGAAGTCCCGCGATCCTGCACCAGAGAGCGTCGCGGGGTTTGAAACGTTAAAGCTTTATGAAACGTAACTTTGGTAGAACAGTTACCGCCGCGTTTCTCTTGAGAGGTGCTAAACAGTGATGCATCGCGGCCGGGGGAAAGGAAAGCACTGGTGTAGCTTGGGTGAGGACAAGTTCTGGTAAGGCTTGAGGGGGCTAGTGTCTCTTTTTTACACCCCTGCGGATGGCTATGTATCCTTGTGCGTTATCTAGTGAATTTCCTCGTTGTGCGTACTGTAAGAAGACAAGCTTTTGTGAGTGTTCGTCCATGATCTATAGCCATCTCTAAGTTTCATGCGGACGGCAATAAACGTCTGTGCGAGTCCCTAAGTGCGTGTTGGCTGTTTTGTTTGTCACATATTTTATAGCAGCGTAAAAGTTTAGGGGTGAAGCTCCTGAGGCCCCAACCTTGTGGGTGTCCGCGTTTGTCACTAGGAGATTCGTAGATGTGAGACTTAAAAAATGCCCCCCCCCCCCCCCCCTGAAGGGAATCGTGAGGAAATGCGAATGCATTTTTTTGCGCCGAGGGAGGGTACCGTTAACATTCGCCTCCACCGACCTCTGCCGAGCCAGCGAACTGTCGAGACTGAGGAAGCAGCGGACGGGAGGGTGGGGCGCCAGCGTTCTCGGCTCGGCGTCGGCGTTTCACAGCGGCGTCTCGAGCACACATTTCCGGATGTCCTTGACAGGCGCCCAGCCAGCGAACGGTCGAGAGTGATGCGCGAGCGGACAGGAGAGTGGAGCAAAGGGAGGAGAGAGAGCGAGTGGCGAGAGAAAGAGCTGTGAAAAACTGCACCTACCCTCTCCTACACTCTCTCGCACCACATGCTCCGGTTGCTAGGGGGAGGATAAGCGCGCGCCCTCTCAGCTGTTGCTATGGAAAAGTGGAGAGATAACACCTGCCCGGGGCGCAGACAACGCCGGATGCCTGACATAGCCCGACTAAGAAGTGAATTCGCATTTAAAAAACATGTTTGACAATAGAGTAATATCAATTATAATTGTGACGGAGCAATACAAAGCATCTACAGGCGTAAACCCTTTATACTAGTCGGCCAGTTCACTGTACAAATTATGGACCTTAGGAGATATCTTCGCCCACTTGTCATTATTCACCTTGTGGGTGTCCGTGGATTTTTTCTTATGTGCTTGCGCGCCCATGGCGCACGTGAGTGAGTGAGCTCAGATACACTTGTCACGCCTGTATGAATTTGCAAAAAAGCAAAAAAAAAAACAAAGAAAAGGCCTTTTCAAGCGGGTATCAGTGCACAATATAAAACTGTTATCTATCGTTTCCGTTCAGTACTTAACTGGTTAGTCACAGAAGTGGGGATTAATATCCTGTTTCAACAGACTGTCTGTTCAAGGCTATAGGAGGTCGTCTGAAGCACACCTGTCTGCATTTACCTGTGATTTCTAAAAGAACAAAGCTTCACTGCACCGGCACAGCCAGAAATGTTTTACCCCACCCCGGGCTAGAGCATGCTATGACTGTTATTGTCTGCGCGCACGTAACATAGTCTTATTCCAGTCCTTGTACGCTTATCGCGCTTAAAGGTTCCAACATTATTCTTTATATAGTAGCGTAGTATGCATACACCATCTCAAAATTACGATATTGCTCGTTTCCTCACCGATCTGCATCTTCCACGTGAAGCGTGGCTTTGGGAATCCGGCCGCGTTGCAGGCCAGCACAAGGTCTCGTCCCTGGACAGCGTCCGTGTCTTTTGGTTCCGACAGCCAGACAGGAGCAGCTGCGAAAAGAAGGAAATAACGTTAGCAATATGTGGAGATCGTTGGGAGAGGCTAGCGTTTGGCCCGGTAGACGGAAGAAGAGGAAAAGTTTCGGACTTGCTCGTGATCGCGTCGATCCCTTGATTGTTTAGCACACTGTCCGAGGACAGCAGAGGCGTCACTTACAAGGGGCGGTCAGGGAAGAGGGCGCGCTGTTTACCCCCCCCCCCTTGACGTCACCATTTACTGAATTAATTTATTCCGGGCGTGTAGTTTGCTGCTGGACACCATGTCGCGTGAACGTTCGGTCACAAGAACGACATATTTTGTGCGACTCCGTCAGTACGCAGCCAATTTGGTGTACACAAACCTCCCTGGAAAATTGTGTAACTACGCTTTCGATGAGACCAGAAAAAAAGGAAATGAGAAGTATCTGAGATGTCAGTGTTATCAGACTCCCAAAAAACGCATATTTGACCCTGCCATGGTGACATCTAGACTGTCGCAATTGCAAACACCAATGCGAGCCGCCTCTCGTCATTCATATAGATGCTCGGAAGCTGATTTAGGTGCTCAGCATGGAATATCTCACCGTATAAGGTAATGCTTTGTACTGCGCTTGTTATCACTATCATAATATTGCATTCTTTAGTGCTGAAGTGATTTCTGCGTTCACCGTTACATAAATGACAGATGCGCTTTTGCTTAGCAGTTCTAAGCTATAGTTTCCTCTTATGTACTTTCCTTCTAACTGCCCAAATTTCGGACATGTCTATAAGACGTGCTATGCCCCACGTCTTAAAGTTGAACATCTTAGCTGCAAAAAAAAAAGAAAGAAAAGAAAACATTGTAAGAAAGGACGTGAAGGTGGTTGGTGACCACCTATTAGGCAGTAGCAACCGTTGGTCCGCATATTTCTTCTAGTGTCAACTTTCTCGTTGCGTTTCGTGCATCTGAAAGGAAAGTGTGGAAACACAGTATCAGGTGATTGTATACTCTGAACTGACACGAGTGCATGCAAATGAAGAATTTAATTGTATAAAACTAAAGTACGTACCTTGTCGTTATACTTTTTCGGCAGGGATGTGGGAGGGCATAGGAAGGGATGTCTACTCTTCGCGACGTGCCAAATTGACATTAGCACGCCGCTCAATATTAGCCAAATAAATGTCTCTTGCACATAAGTTCATTTTATTGATTACGGTGTTGCCGCGATAGAAATCGCATTGTCAAGCACAAACATCGTTGAGTCAAAACTTCGATGACAGGGAACTTATGAATTGTAAGAGAGAAAGAAAGGTAGAGAGAGACAAAAAAAAAAAAGGCGAACCTATGAACCGCAATTTGTTGGCTAGATTGCAGTATGCGAACCAGAGTGAACTTTCCTCACTGCATGTATACCTTACGTGGAATTGCCAGTTGAATGCTCATGTATAATATTCATTTTGTGTCATACATACGCCTTGAAGAGCCGTCAAAAAAAAAAATGGTGCACGAATACACGCAGCGTTCACGTTAACTGATTTTGTAGATGGAGCGGTGTAGAGGGCTGCCGAGTACCTTTGGCGGCCTGGGTATCGTTCGCGTGCACACAACGTCGACACGCCACCATTGTTTTATAAGCGAAGCTTCTTGTGGGTCGTGCTCTCGTAGTAGTAGTAGTAGTAGTAGTAGTAGTAGTAGTAGTAGTAGTAGTAGTAGTAGTAGTAGTAGTAGTAGTAGTAGTAGTAGTATGTTGTAGTAGTAGCCACTTCTGGGTACTTTTTAAGAATCGCTCACATGATGGCTTTGTGTAGCGTTCAGGAGATTCCAGTTGAACAAGTCAAAGTTTCACGCTGAAAGTTTCGGTGCACAAGAAAGACACGGACAGATAAAGTGAGGACGGGACGATGCGTTTTTTTTTTGTTGGTGTTGTTTCGTGCCCTACAAGTTTCACAATGTACCACCACCAAGCCCATCCTTATAGGCCATATTTTCAGCATTGATAAAGATCGGGCTTGTTGGTAACACGTGCTGTATAACAGTGTACGAACGCAAAACAGGAAGGAAAAAAGACCTATGCCTAAAGCAGATGTCCTCTGAGCGTTCATGTTATTACACGTGAACGACACTGTACCTGTGCTTTGTTTTCGAGATCTTCATCAGTTCGCATACAACCATCGCTCGAAATATTGCTACCGACTGCGAAACAATTCAAATGGCTTCAATGCAGAATTCGCGGTATTGTCCAATCCATAACTAAGCGCTCGGGATCTGAAGTCGACATACTTCGTTATGGGGGCAGCATCGTTGTAGAGGTTGCTCACATTAACGCCCGCTAAGCAGCCGAAATGTAAAGAACTGTTAGCCGTACCATTCGTGTCGTTCTAACCACGACGTTGTTTTTAATCAGTTGTAGCGTTTTAGGTCCCAATGCCACGACATGATATAAGGGACGCCGTTGTGAAGGGTTCGGTAAATTTCGAACATCTGGTGTTCTTTAACGTGCACCTAAGTCGAAGTCGTCTAAGTGCTCTAGCGTTTGGCCGCCTTCGTAAATGCGGCCGGGATTCGATCCCGCGACCTTCGGGTCATCCGCAGAGCACCGTATACCCACTATATAGACCACCACGGCAGTTAGTGTTCGATTGCATGCGTCACGATTTTTGAGCGGATCGCACGGCACATTGGCTGGCGGTTCGCCGATATCTGCGATACCTTGTATGAGCAGAGCAGCCGACACCGCCGCACTTCCGACGGCGTTCTCGGCGACGCAGGTGTAGTTGCCGACGTCGGAGGCCGAGATGGAGCGGAGGCTCAGCGTGGACACGCCATCACCGAGCGTCTTGACGCTCCTCGCTTCGTTGTCGGCCGCGATCGGCCGTCCGTCTTTGGACCAGCGGATCGTGAACGGAGGCGAACCGCCGACGACGGCGCACACGACCGCCGTCTGGTCGCCGACGCCGAGACCTTCCTTGAACTGAAACTTCTGCAGGAGAGGCGCGTCTGCGGAGAAAACAGCGCCGTCCCAGAGGCGCGTCGTGCCTTAGCTCATCTAATCTTGTTTTCTGCCTGTTTAGAAAGTCGTGCTTGTGGTGTTTCAAAAATGCGCATTAATGCCTGAGTTGCGAGTTCTCAATACCTTACACTTCAGAGTCTGTCGTAATGCTTATGTGCTGGTAGAATACTAAGCGTAGCAAATCTACAGCTGTCGAACATCGTCCATCCTCCTTTCCCGGACTTCGCCACCTTTGCAAGCTTTTATAAATGCAGTAGTGCTTTCTTTGGACACTTCACTTTTGTAACTACACATGCATACAGTGCCGAACGCTGTGCATGCAGGTGACTGATAACGATGGATAAAAATGAAAACAAAAACAAAAAAGAACGACGGTACCCAAGGAAAGTTAGTGGAATCACTCAAGTTTGGGAATGTTGCCATTTTACCTTTCAGCATCTATAACGTACACACAAAACGACCTAGCGGCAACCGACGAAGACAGGCGCTTCGATTGCCACTCTGTCCTGGCCTCGTGTCGTGCACTAAGTGTTGAAATGCAATAGCAACAATAATGCCCCATACTCACTCCCACCCCACCCCCGAAAAGAAATGGTGGGCTTGTGGATTTTCCATTCTCAGTCAGTCGTTATGTAATTCTAATCGTGACCATTTGCGGGCGTCTACGGCAATATATCATGCACTGAAAGGGCGTCACGTGTGTTCTGATGGTGCATACCGCGTATGCCGAAAAGTGCTTGCTTCGGTTATTTGTTACTGTCGAGCGAAACCAACGAACGAAACTTTGGGGAAAACCTTAGATGCACCGTTTCCAAAGCTCGCTACTAATCTTCGCACGAGGCGCATGCAATGATATGATCTTATCACTCACCACTGGCGCGGAGATGCTGCACTAAAGAAAAGCAAAACAGCAGTAGCAGTTCGCTCGGGAAAGCCATCGCTTCGGCGCTTGAGCCCGAACCTCCGACTTGGTGGCGACACTGGCGAGGGCGCGCGCTCGCTCTTGGGGAAATTGTGAAGTGGCTGGATAAGTCCAAAAATGACGTCATGAGTAATTTCGAAAAAAAAAAAGTTCGTAGCACAGTAGTTCGTAGTTTCGGACCTCGTGGCGCCACACCGCGAGTGGAGGCAGAAGCGGCGACGAACGTGAGTGCGGGGCCGCAAATAAGGTAGCGCGACATCGTCACTGCAGACGTTTAGAACTTCGTATGGCGGCGTGAGGGTGCTGCATTTCACAGACACGAAACACTTTCCCACAAAACAAAAAATAACTTTACTTCAAGATGCGCTTATACAAGCATGAGTAAAGTAAGAATACAAAGGCTATAAACGGCGCATGAAATGACAACTCAGCGCTTCATATAACTCCTTGTGTTGTTACTCAAACTTGCTGCAATGGCCGAAGTCTAGATTATCCGCGTTCATAACAAAATGTGTTTAGTAATTATTATAACACTTTTCTTCCGTCACGTCTTGATATATATATGATGTTTAAAAAAAACACCGTGAAAGTGGGTATATAACTGTAGAGGCGTATATCGTATTAAAAATACAAAATGATAACAACCGGTGGTACACCGGGAGCGAGCGGCTCGTCATGCTGCGTACGCGTGAAATTTAATTAGAAGACCTAATATATTATCTGTTATGCGCACCTTAAAGTCCGCGCTGGCTGTAAATACGCGCTCCTGCAACGCGCTGCCTTCATCTCTGGACATACCGTCTTGCCGATGAGTCGCACCCACCTTTAACCAGGAGCTCCGCGGACGTTCGGTCGCTACCGGCGACGTTGGACGCCTCGCACGTGTAGTTTCCGACGTTCTCCGCCGCCACCTCGTGGACGGTGAGCGAGGTAACGCTCTCCGATAGCGTGCGGACCTGCACGTTATTGTCGGTCACCACGAGTTGGTTGTCCTTGTACCAAGCGAACTCGAAAGGTTTGTCTCCCTCTAGAACCGTGCAGTGGACGACCACTTTCTTGTGCAGGTCGGGCTGCTTCGGGAAATAGAATGGCTGGAGCCTGGGAGGCCTTCCTGTGAAAGAGCACGCGGAATGGAAGAAGCGTGAGCTCTCGGCGAAGAAAAAAAAAAAAAAAGTCGCAGTCATTGTCAGATTCCGCGCAATGCATTTCATGCGCACGAAAGAATCTTCGTGTCGTCAAATTAGCGCGCTTTCCGCGGGACAATTTATGCGAAGAGGTGCGTTCTGTATAGGAAGTCGGGCAGTGTTTGCGAGCTTCACGAGAAGATTTTATGTCACTGTATAATGAAGGTTTACGTAGCCGGGCATGTAAAAAGAGAAAAAAAATTAACTAGTGCTGCGATAGAACGTAAAAATGTCCCACCAAAGAAATATTAAGTCAGGAAATTATGTGTATGAGCTTGTCTGACTTCTACTGTGTGAAGCCTACCGTATTTACTTGTATACTAGCAGTATTAGCTTAAGACGTGTGATAGTTATGCGCTACTGCAACGACGTAATAAAGTAACAAATATATTTAGTGTACCCTTGGCTCACGTCATAACATTGCAAGCTAAGGAATTTCGCCTTAAAGCTCAGTTTACGGTTCCGGCATGAATTACAAATACATCGACGAAAGAACAATGTACTCACCTGCGCATGTGCCGTAGTCAAGGACGACGATGAGGCAGGCTGTCATAGCCAATGTCGTTTTCGCGTACATTGTCCGAATCCTCGAAGGGCGCCGCAGACGGTATTTGGCAGTGGCAGCACTGCGCGCACAACTTCGCACTTGAAAGATGCTTTGTCGCCCACTCTGAGCATCGCAATGGAAGTGGTGGACAGCTAGCGCCACGCATGGGAGCTCAAAGAAAACTTATAGCAGGCGAATATGCCGGGAAGAACGAATTAGCCGGCGCTGGCGGCATTTCATAAATTGCAGGGTAAAGTCTTCGAGACGGTCTCGCGACTGCCACGTCACTTCTGACGTTTGCGTTGTACACACGGTTATGTATCGACACAAAACTTTGCACCGGCGCGGAGGGCCGGTGTTGTGTGCTACGAGTTCTTGCTATGCAGCATCTGTGAAGAAAAATTAGAACTCATTTTTCGCCCCATTCAGAGCAAAGGTGTCTTGATATATTACTACGAATATTGACGATGTTGAATTGGCACCAGTCATAATTCATGATATAAGCCCAATGCTTTGAGACCCGTTCAATCTCATCCTCAGGGGTTGTGTGCCACTCAGGCCCTGAGCTAAAGGAACCGAACGGCTTTTGAAATGTCGGGACGATTGCGAACTGTAGCTCATGCCAGTTAATATGTGGAATTCGATCACCTAGCCACACAGTTGTCTGTAGGTGTTTTCAACTGAGTGAGAATATGCGTAGACAGATTTGGCTGAAGCGTTTCCAACTGGTAGCGTGTCGGTTCGTTCAGTTGCGTACGTAGCTGCACAGATGCGTCGGGAGGCGCTGTTCACCCAATGTAGCGTACACAGTCACTGCGTTAGCCGGCGAACGCGAACGAGGTTACCCGTTTGGGCGCTGTAAATACCAGGTGGCAACAATAGCGCCAGTTCTTAGAAAGCGACTGCCCGTGAAACCCTGCACTGTGTCTGTGGTGCTCGATGTCATCGCCTTCTCTCTCTTTCTTTTACTCCATCATTCCCCTCTCCCTACGAGCGAGGTATAGCAACCTGGACGTAGTCTATGCCTTTGCTATATTTATCCTCTTTCTCTCTCTCTCTTTGCAGTGCTATCGGTAAAGAATATCTTACTAAATCAGCGAAAAAATATAATTGTTTCGCTCTTAGCGTTGATCTTATCCTAATTTTAGTAGTGGTTGTCACGCAGTTTCAGAGGGCGCACTATTTTCGCCTAGGAAAGTGGTGTGCGACCCGTATATATAACGAAAATCCATTCCTATGGCGTTCTGCTCCACACCGGTGCAGATCCTGTTGTGGGCGGGGGGTGCAAGGGACAACACCCCCCTTTCCCAAAGCCTCTGTCAGTACCCCTACCTCACTTCAGCGCCCGTCGTCCATTTCCTATCACCGATTATGAAAAATGAGCGGGGTCATTGTAAGCACAAACTAACATTTTTATGTTACTATGGGGTTCTTGTGATGATAGTAACTACTCAAAACAAGAGAGTAAGGAGCCTCCCCACTCCCCCTTTTAAATGAGTGTCTGAATCCGCCCATACACTTCACACTTGAACTGCGGAAGTAGTGATTGAATGGGAAGCAATGGATACCATTTCGCATGCATCCTTGAATGGAGTGAACAGTGGCAGGCCGTGAAACAGTATGATACGTCTGTGCCGTGCACACATGCTTGCCATCTCGAGTATCATTGTTCAATCGTCTCAAATGCACCTCTCTGCATGCCGCTCCGCTCGAGGATTTCGTGACGTACCGTCGACCAGCAGAGACGCGCTGAAGCTGTCCTCCCCGGCCCGATTGGACACGACGCAGGTGTAGTTCCCGATGTCCGCGGCCGTCACTTCGGGTACGGTCAGCGACGCAATGTTGTCGGCGAGTTTCGCAACCCGGCGTCTGCCGCGAGTGGGTGGCCGTCTTTGAACCACGCGAACGTCATTGGTTCGTCGCCCTCTACGGCCACGCAGGACACGATCACTTTCTTGCCTACCAGCTGTTCCCGGGGAAAGTTGAAAGCTTGAATCTTGGGGGCATCTGGAAAGGCGTCATTAAATATCTCGTTGTGCTTAAACTAGACTATCACAGTGCTTGCCTCACAAATGTTGTCTCGACACGGCGCGCAATACGAGCTTCGTTTAGACATGCGTGTGCATTCTAAGTACATCGTACCATTCATGCAATGGGGTGGAAAAAAAATTAAGATAAATTTATAAAGTTAAGCTTATTTGGAATTTGTAAAACATTGCTAAAATAACGTCAAGTGCTTTTAGAAGTACCCGCACATTTAGGCTTTGTCGAATAATGCGTGTTATTGGGGGAATAAGATGATTTTGTGAAGTTAGACAGATTTTGGATTGACGAAAATTGTCGTAACTATTATTTCTACAACATGCTAGAGCAGAAAAGTCGTTGATGCGTGCTGTGGAGAGTAGTTATGTAATAATGCCGGGTGGCAAGCAGCTTACAATTTCCTTGGCAGTTGTCCCCGACGAAGACAGAAGCGAGGATTGCCACTATCGTGACGGATGACATTTCGGATCTTAGGCTACGCTTATCAAGCACGATGTCGGTTGACAAATATATCCTCAGCTTGGCGCTGTTACCGCCTGCACTGTCCAAGCGTTGCGCTATACACCGAATCGCTTGCGTTGATGTACAACAGCGCATACGCATATCCTCGTCGATTCGTTTTCCGGTGAACGGACAGTTATAGCGCCACTTCACGGCACTGCTACGAGACACAGGCACGCACCAACTCCCATGGTGCTCGGTGATATTTATAAGCGCTTATTATGAAAGTGGATGATTCACTCGCGAAGTCATGCAATCTTTCACGTACGGTGCACTTTGCTCAGTGTGCAGCAGTCTTACAAGTGCAAGTTCTCTGAATGATAGATAAAAAAAACAAAAATAGGAAACTTGTTTTATCATATGTTACGATGAACGTGTAACGGGCATGTGGAGCTGGCGACACTGACTGTTCTGCGGACACACTGGTTGATTACCCTTGCACCGTCAGTGAACATGTGCAGTGAGTCGCGTGCTGGAGACGCGTTGGTATACGCAAAAATAATATTGTTAACCGCGTGTCAATCAGGCATACAAGCAACTGGCCGCCTCTATAGCACGAGCGTTTTTCAGCCGCGGTGGTCGCATTTGGATGAGGCCGAATGACACAGGCCCGTGAACTGTGCAATGTCGGCGCACCTCAAGGAATACCAGGTGGTCGAAATTTTCGGAGACCTCCACGGTCGGCGTGCCTCATCATCATATCGTGGGTTTGGGACGTAACTCATTCCCCCCCCCCCCCCCCACCCACCCACAAACGCTCATTATCATTGGAAATGTGGAAGGATTATATAACATCGGTGGCCGCACATCTGTACGCACGTCCAATGTGCGAGACGTCACTGAACGCAAAAGAAAGAGCGTACGAGAAGACGGCGACGACAGTTCACGAATCGAGGCAGTCGATTGATGTCCAATAATCGTTTTCCTCCCAAGCCGATGAGCGTTCAAGCGACGGGGTATACGCTGCAAGAAAAAAAAAATATCGCCGCGCAGCATGTGAAGTGGGAAACACTTCAAGAATACTATTCCACTGGTTAGCCAGAAAGTGGAAACTTTTTGTGGCCATCTAGAACGGTCAGTTTGCCCGTGTTGAAAACCAACACCAACAGTTTACAGACGGAGACTTGGAGGAGCGATCAATCGACGTTGAACAAAGCATGGTGCTGTAGCCAGTGTTTGATGATGACATTGTATTACGTTTAGTGGTGCAAGGGCATTTAAGGTCGCTGATTCGAACTCCAAAAGCGGCTTACGCAACAATGAGTGAAATGCCGCTAGCATTTCAGTACTGCAACAACCGACTTTCGAATCCGACTGCAGTGAGTATAGTTAGATTAAAGGGCACGCGATAACACTCGATACTTAAGAACCGTAGAAATGTTTTTTTAAGAAAGGAATAGGGGAGTCCCTCGACACGCTTTTATGTATGCTCGTGCTTCCGCTCGTACGTGTGCGTGCATTTACACATACAACCTTTGAGGGAAGCTCTAAGACTTCGCTCCACCGGCTTCGTAAATGCGAAAGTTGATTAGTACGAGACCTTTCGATACAACGCTTGCAGTATCACGCCATGTATAGGTTCAGTGGAATTTAACACGCCGCGTTTACGAAACTTGTGCCGACGAACGAAGAACACTGACCATGCACCACGAGGGATGCCGTGGGAACTGGCCGATTTTGAAACGCGCAGTTGCTCACATGTCATTCTGCGAATGAGATGCAGTACCAACCTAACATCCCACTACGTTAAATCAGCAAAGTTCTTGACCCGTTCTTGCTCGCCTGTTGTCATTGTGAGCAATTTCATGCGTACGAATGAAAAGAGCAAAAAAATAATAAAATAAAAATAATCGGTCCACTTTTCGTTCATAGCCTTATAGTTTATAGTCTTTAGTCTATAGTCTTATAGTTTAGCGCGCGCAACAGCCTATAGCGCGCGCATCGCCCGAGCCCAGCTGCGCATGCGCTGTACGTAAGAGAGATGCGTTTGTTGCGCACGCAAGAGATGCGTACACTAGATCTCGGCTCTTATGTCGCGCACGCTACAGCCGTTGGGTAGCTTCGCAGTGGCTCTCGCGAGATCTCCACCTGGTGAGAGCACGAAAACCAAGATGGCCGCGTACAACAGCGGCACAAGCAGCAGTGCGGCCATAACTGACAGTAAATCTCGCGTGGATTTTACGATTGACCTCGATTTCGAGCTCCTTGCTTAAGTGAAGAGCTTAAATCCGTTCGCGGACCCCGTGCAATGGACAGTTACCGCTGTAAAAATACAGGAGCTGACGGGGATGCCTTTCAACGGCCGGAATGTCCGCAGTTTCACGTCTCATGTCTTGACTCGTGTCAACTATGGTTGGTTATTGTAGTTTATTCTCTAGCCACTAGCTGCCGCCAAGTAGCACTCCAAGACGAAGGTGTTCACGCTTAGGCGCAGACCATGTGTTCGTTGTCGCGTACGCTAAACTGTAGGAAGCAGCCTCAGCTGTAACATACGTAGCGCGCTAGCCGTTGCGCACGTACTGCCTTGCGCGCGCTAAACTAAAACTCTCTATTAGTAACTTTCAGTAACTTGTATCATGAGCAGGGGAGGAGAGCATAAAAATGATAAAAACCGACCTGGCTAAGCACATATTCATGGACGAAATTGACTCCTTTCCAAAAGGAGTCAATTTAGAGGAGTTGACTTTCTGAGAACGGTAACTAATGTTGAATTCCAATGGCGGAGTCGGAGCAAGTTTTTCTGCTCCGTTAAGAGCAAGTGTGTTCCAATGACAGAGGGAGAGCGGGAGTCAAAAGTTCCAAAGAAGGAGCCGGAGGGGATTCAGAGCGGGAGTCCCTCCGTGGAGCAGGAAAAACTGCTCCGCCGAAATCGGTGGAGTGGACCGGAACTCAGCGTGACGCATTTCCTTTAACACGTTTGCGTGCTTGGGGGCGCGGCTGGCGCGGCGCGAGTTGTGTCGATAATGGCGGACAGCTCGGCTACCTCGGCAAAGCGTGCGGCAATGCTTCTGCTACTCGATAGCGACAGCAGACGTCGTGGACAATAGCTGTTGCACGCTTGGCGTGATATCCATTCCACACAGGTGAATAGCGCTGAACAAGCAAACGAACGATGCGGCGATGCTGGTAAACCACGTGGGAAACAGACAGCGGAAAAGACAGCGCAAGGTATCCTGGGTAACGCGGCAGCTTCCGCCTTGCTCCAGCAGGGCGGGTTGTGTGTCCGATGGCGGATTTGGAGGATTTGCTCTACGCCAGAGTCGAGTGCTCGCTCGCGAAGTCGGTCGGCTGCACCGACTCCGCCATTGGAATTCAACATAATATGGAGTGATTGGTTTCTCTCACATAAAGGAGTTAGCCGAAACGTGTGAATGCGCTTTCAGCAAAATAGTGGGCTTTCATGAAGCAGAGGCTTCTGAATAGACTCATTTGTGTATTGAATCGATAACTATGCGGTCATTCTTTTGTATTGCTCGCTTCGGGCGCCTCGGTGTGTAGGTGGCGATGAAGGGATACCAATTCGCCGAAATGGGCATTTTTCAGGTCCGAACAGCGCCTCCAGTGGAAGTCACCGAATTCGAAACTGGGGAAGGGGGGTACGTGGCCTTTGGATTTGTCCGCTGCGCACCAGAGACTATCTCGGGGGCCTAGTATTTTCCAGGATAATTTGCGAACCTGTGACGCCAGGTATGCACCCCCCCCCCCCCCCCACACACACACACAGCACCCAAAAAACATGGCATGCGTGAGGTCAACATGGCTGCTCATGCGCAGACTAATTTCTTGAAAACAAAAGCCCATTACCCTGCATTGCCTGCATTTAAGAATTTTGGCTAATTTATTCGCTCTGATTTAGGCTGTTGTGATCAACGAACTGTTTTGGGCTGGAGTTTACCGTTGACGATTAGGGGAGCCGTGAAGGTGTCCTCTCCGACGCTGTTGGACGCGGCGCAGGTGTAGTTGCCGACGTCGGCAGCCGTCACTTCGGGGATAGTCAGAGAAACCATGCTTTCGGTATGCTCAGTGATCTTGGTCCGTTTGTCTGCGGTCGCCAGTGGCAAGCCGTCCTTAAACCACCTGATGGTCATGGGTTCGTCTCCCTCGACGACGACGCACGACACGACCACCTTCTTGCCCGCGAGCTGGTCTCTGGGGAAGTAGAACGCTTGAACCTTGGGCGCATCTGAAAAAAGTCGTTATTCTGATTGATAACTTCAACATCGCCGGTTCCTGGTTCCTGAATTGCGCGTTTGGAAGGCAAGGTAGCTTGTAAATAGCTAATTGTATTAAAACTGAATTGTTTCCGCGTCGCATTGAGTTGTCCGAAGTTAGATAGTACAGATCGTTCCGGTTACATTGATTTGCGCTTGTCGTGTATGCAGTTTGAAAGCCTGCTTTCTACCGGTGGCTATTTTGTGTGATTGCTGTTTCAAATTATTCCTCTTCACTTTTCGGGGGGAAAATAAGTTTTCATCATGACTGAATTGGCGTTGTTTGGTTTTTAAGGTCAATTCAATCCTCGATTCCATCGCAGCGTTCATTCCATGCACACTCGTAATGATGTCCGAGATATCGACAATGTGGCAGTATGCTTACCGCTGCAGTGGCTGCTGCTCCCGAGGAGAAAAGCGGCGATGGTAAGGCGAAGCACAGGTGAAGGCATAACCGTCAGGTGTGCGCCGACTGAAGTTGCGATAACTTTAGACGAAAAGTCTTCAGAGGCCAATCGAGTCGTCCTAAATCGTGCTCCGTCTGAGTCCATGTGCGAGACGCAGTGATGAGTCTTTCGCGATGATCGAGAGCTTCCCGTTCGTCGATTTTATATACTGGTATGCGGACGACTAGCGCCACGTCGTGCAAGTGCTTCGAAACGAGGCTCGTAGTTGTGTGGTGGCGCTGCATGCAAGCACCTCAAGCTTCAGAAATGGTTGCCAACTGTATCGAATTTAGCGGGAATGTTGAGGCGTTTGGGTAAACGCCCCAAATGCAGAGGCGATTTAGTCGTGACGGCCAAATGTCCCGACGTCAACTTTCTTTTTCTTTCCCTTGCAATACAAGCAATGTCCGTGTTATCTATTCATGAAATGTTTGTTGCGCATCCGCGTTTTCTATTCTGGTGCTTAGTTTTATACATATGATCTTGCACGTGTGCAAAGATGACTTCGTTTTCTTGTGTGTGTTTTTGCGTTGAATGTTGCGTTGTAGAACATTAAACATTGTTTTGTGTGGTACACCTCAATCTACATCGGCACCTCTCACACCTTACTGTTCTTGTTTTTTTTTTTAAGTTGCAAGTTTGCATGTACGTACCAACCGCTGCAGGTACTCACAAGGTCAGTTGTCACTACCAACATTTATATAACAGGTTCAACAAACGTTGGTCGCTGCATCACTAGGATTCCAACGGCTCTAGCGCCTTAGGATTCTAATGACTCTAGTGGGCGGCTTGCGTGCCCCTTTAATTACAGGCTCGTCAAAACCTGAATTTCTCCGTTCAAAAGCACTTGCAGCTTGGTGTAATGTACGGACAGGCCATGTGGCTTGTATGGATGTTGAGGATACGCGGTGCCTCGTTAGAGTGTTTCAGTGGCACTCCTCACCTGTGACGATCAACTCGGCCGTGAAGCTGTCGGAGCCGGCGGCATTGGAGGCGCGGCAGGTGTAGTTGCCGATGTCCTCGGCGCTCACGTCGGTCACTGTGAGCGTCGAGATGGTGTCGGCCAGTAGCCTGGTCACCACACGCTTGCTGCTCGCCGCCAAAGGCAGGCCGTCCCTTGACCAGGAAAACTCGAACGGCCGTCTTCCCCGCACGGCGATGCAGGAGACGACGATCGTCTGCAGAAGCTGATTTTCTTTCGGGAAGTAGAAAGGCTGCAGCTTCGGAGCGTCTTTAGTTTTCCACAGGAATGAAAATTGGGGAAATGAAATCGAAATCGAGTTACCGATGAGCCGTTGAGTATTGCCAATAAGGATGAAAAAGAAAGTTCCACGGTGGCCTTTACCTTGAGCCGTGACCGATGGCGATGCGAGATGAGCGGTTAGGCAGACACCGCAAATGAAGCTTGCGAATGTCGACCGCATCTTCGTAAGTGTACGCGCTGTTCTGTCAGACCTTATAATACGGTTGCGAGCACCGCGACTGAACATTAGCGACTCAGCCACACCGAACGGACAACTAGCGCCGCGTGGAGAAGAAAAGGTGAAACGATTCACTTTGAGAGGCGCCCCTTTCAACTTCGATGAAGTAAGAAGACCGGCTGAATTCACAGTATGCAAGGATGGTGCCTGTTGTACCGTACACGTGCGCCATGCGAGCATGGGTGATTCAACGACGACATTCCCGAGTCGAAGTGGATACGAGTATTGGACCCAGGTGTGCCTCAGACACAGCGAATCGAATAGCGACTGCTTTTTCATTCCTAAGCGAACCAAAATATAACTTTTGATCCTTAATAAGTACGAAATACAAGCTTCTGTGAAGGAAATCTGGCGGGAAAAAAAGAAAAATAATATGCTTACTCGCGTTGTGTAAAGCGTGCATGTAACGTTCGTATCTCGACG
The DNA here is from genome assembly GCF_043290135.1 of Rhipicephalus microplus. Lineage (NCBI taxonomy): Eukaryota > Metazoa > Arthropoda > Arachnida > Ixodida > Ixodidae > Rhipicephalus > Rhipicephalus microplus. The sequence continues at coordinate 97,092,446 of NC_134708.1, forward strand.
TTTGGTTCAACCGAGCAGCGTGCAAATGCAAAAACACCTATTATTCCACATATAGGATATACGTAGGTGATTTCAGCGCTGCGTCAGAAGCTGGCGATTTTTCGTTGAATGCGTATGTGTGGCTTTCTTGGCACAAAGACGTTTGAAACAGTCTTTATTCATTTACATTCATTCACACTGAGACCCGCTATCTGTTGAACCCTTCAATGTTATTAGGTGTAACCAATATGTCCAGCGAATGGTGAATTACTACTGAGTTCATATGCGAAAACTTGGGAAAATTTTGTGACATATCTGTCACAATTTTACTTGGTATCTCCTTGAGTTGTGTACACATCAAAGAGACATTTTCTTCACAGCGCTCGAAGCTTAACTTCCCATCCATTCTTTTTCTCTGGCAAAAGAAGCAGATGCCGTGCTTCAAGCGATCTCGTCTGTGAGCAATGATGATATCCTAAGCTGCATAATTTATGCCGCAATACACCGTCAAATGTCTCATTCAAAGAGGCGAAGCGTATTCATATGTGCGTGCAGTCACGGGTATATGAAAAAAACCGACTAATTGCGAAGTGGAACAGCTTCTGTCGGCGGTAACTCGAGAAGACTATCGACCTATCTATGATGATGCAGTTACGAAAAATTGTTTAGGCTTGGTACTAAGCATAAAAGGCGACATCATGCAGACTGCAGTGGTACCGCCGAACACGAAAGAACTTGTATCGTTGTTAGCCCTAACATGTTCGTATTTCAAATATTTATGACGAATGGATTTTGCTCTTACAATGACACATATTCACTAATTTGGGCCCAACGTAATAAAGAGATTCCACTCATAAGTCACCAACATCATTAGCCTGATTATACGACCGCTGAAGAACGAGGGCTTCTTCGTGTTTCGCCAGTTAACACGGTACAGTGCTTGCTGCGATCAAGCAATGCGTTTACGCACGTGTAGTTCGTCCACACCTCGATTCCGTAGTGCCTCCATGCCTCGGTAGGAATCTCAACAGCCATGCAGGCATTAAGGAATCAGGCTGTCGACCAACGCTATCTAAATATACTGGAAGAAATGCACAATGGCTCCACAGCCATCATATTATAGTTCATTAAAAAAAGAAAAATGACAAAACTCCACCAAAACGGGTGTAAGGCAGAGTGATAATATCTCCAACGCGTGCTTACAGGACGTTTTGAAATGCTGCTCGTGACTACTTTTTGGCATTACTCGAGTGTTTGGAGATCAATTGATAACGAAAAAAAAAAAACTCTTTCAGTAGTTGTATTCACTAGAAATACGAGTGCGTGACTTAGACATGGACTTAGAAAGCAACGAATAGCACATGTCTATTGTCTTCCGAAGTCCGTGTCTTCTTAAATCCACGTTTAAGTCCCGCTCTCTCGTTTTAAATATCACGAATCACCTACTCGCTCACGCAGCCGTTTTTGTGAGTATTAACCTATGCTGAGGCTTTCACGACGTGGATTGAAATTTTTCGCTACGAGTAGCGGTCGTAGCGGTGCCCTAGTTCTCGACACCACTGACCCTGCACGAGAAGCGAAGCCGTGAAGCTGTCTGCTCCGGCCGCGTTGGACGCTCGGCACGTGTAGTTCCCGATGTCCTGCGCCGTCACTTCCGGAATGGTCAACGAAGAGAGGTGCGAAGAGAGAGTGTCGACGGTGTACCTCTTCCGCTCGCCTTCCGCTCCGCCGTCCTTCGACCACGCGAACTGGAGCGGAGCGTCTCCTTCGACGGCCACGCAGGACACTACGACCTTCTTCTTCAGAAGTGGGCTTCGCGGGAATGCGAATGGCTGGAGCTTCGGTGGCTCTGCGTTGCAAGCAGTCTAGGTGCAGTTATACGTTCTAGTGACGACGCGAAATTGACGAGAAAGTTTTTTAGAGGAGTACCGACATTTTTTTTTTCGTTTAATAGTTAATAGTTAAGGTAAATGAGGGTTCGCGACCAGGAAATCGCATTAAAATTGTTTACCAAACTGCAGAGCTAACTGAATAATTTATTACGACGGCTTTTTTACAGTAAGTTTTGTTTCTCGTTTTCCGGTTGTTGTACTTTCTCTTGACGTCATGATGCAAAGGGCGGTCACTCTGCGGCGCTTTGGCACTCGTTCCTGCACGCTGATTCGTCTGCGAAGCTGCTGCGTCGGTCTTCATAAAGAAAAGCTGCATTAATTGAGATTGTGCGAGCCGGATCGTGTGTAAAAAACGCCGCAATGTCTTGCACCCGCGTGATCTGCTACACCGTGACGTCACAGTACAGTATAAACACCGCATTAAATTACTCGGGTAGCTGCTGTAAGGTTTGCCGATAATCTCACTGGGATATTGCTGTTCAGCACGTTCATGTAACAGAAACGAAAGTGAAGCGTCAATGATATCGTATCAGTACTCCACTAAACGAAGCCCTTTCCTACTAGCTGTTTATGGCCCGGCCTAAGTAACAGTAGAATAGAGGCTCACCTATTGTCAACGTGGACATTTCGGCGAGCAGACATCCGCACAGAAGAGCATGAATAGCAGCACTTCCAGCAACCATACTGGCGTTTCGCTACGTGGTGTAGTCTAAGTACCGCTAAAACTCCAAGAAGAACCGTCTCCTGAAGATCTCGTCTCGTCTCTTCCAGCAGCAGTCGTGTACGAGGCGCGACGAACGAGGTGCGACGAAGTCCCTAAAGGCTGTGAAGGGATGCCCTCGCAGCAGCCTCTCAAAGCTCGATCTTCATTGGCGCTTTCGAACAACTAGCGCCACACCGCGAGCGCGCGCCGAAGTATAGGCGAATAGACGCGCGTGAATTGATTGCAAGTATCGCAGTCGGTGGTTATGGTAAAAAGCGTTCCACGCTTAGACATACAAAATAGTATAAAAGCGTCTAACTTTTTACGGATACGTAACAGTATGCGTGCAAAGTTCGTGATCTCTGACTTGGAAGCAATGTCCCATATCAAAATTGTTTGCTATTCTAACGAAGTCTCAGCTCACTAAAATTAAAGACAGAGAAGCACGTACACAAGCGCTGATTTTCGTGGGCTGCCTGAATTCGTGATCAACCGATACTAAACTCGCCCAGGTCGCTTACTGATATTCTCGGTGAATGTCACACGAATTGAGAAAGGAATGTCGATCCACTTTGAAGAATGCTCAGTTCCGAAATATACATTTCCTACTTGCGGTTCCTAAAGAGAGTCATTGTAAAGTAATGAGGTTAATCAAATTGGTCAAGGGATATTAGATGGCCAAAGCGTCGTGTGGCTGCCAAAGACCATTTGCAAATGAATTAGACGCGGAAGAGCACGTCACTGCACTGTAGACACGTGTGTAATGTATGGGATCTCCAGTAGATGCGTTTCAACGTCCACTCGTAGCTTTGCAATAGCTAGGAATGTAATAGTATGAGAGCGACTTGAGTAAAGAATTCTGTATAAGAGTATTCTGGAAGGCGGGGCACTAACCAGCGACGACAAGTTCGGCCGTGTAGCTGTCGCTCCCAGCGGAGTTGGTGGCGCGGCACGTGTAGTTGCCGATGTCGTCCGCGTCCACGCTGGACATTGCGAGCGCAGAGATGGACTCTGTGAGCATCTTGGGTGCAGCCTTGTGGCCCGGGGTCACGGGAGAGCCGTTCTTGAGCCACACGAACGCGAGAGGCTGTGAACCACGACTCGCGACGCACGTGACGGCCAGCGCATCTCCGACGCGGTGTTCCTTGGGAAAGCTGAACGGCAGAACCTTGGGAGCCTCTACGTACAGATAAAGGCACTGCAGTAAGCACTTGGTCGTTGACGAGACCTCAATAGAAACGATGCATGGCAGCGAGACGGGAAGTGCCTAGTACCTGTGCCTCCGGCCTGGACGTAGGAAGTCGCCAGTAAAGCGAGCGAAATGGCCAACTTCAGCATGGCGCACGGCAGAGACTTCATGCGGAACACGTAGTTGGTCTGGGGTTGAACTGTCTGACCGGCGTTTGGTGCATGGACGATACGTGCGCTCGCATGACGAAGTAGTCGTGAGACCAGTGGCGCCACATATTATGCGTGTGGCGAAGCGCTCAACCGGTGAAAGTGCTGCCGACTTCTCAAAGGTGCCGTTCACACCGCAAGAAGACGCAATGGGCAAGGCTTGTTCGCCTTTGAGTGGATAATAATAATAATAATAATAATAATAATAATAATAATAATAATAATAATAATAATAATAATAATAATAATAATAATAATAATAATAATAATAATATCTGTGGTTTTACGTCCCAAAACAACGACGTGATTGTGATGTACGCTCTAGGAGAAAGCTCCAGAAATATCGACCACGTGATGTTCTCTAACGTGCACTATAACACCGTAGAGTGCACAAGCATTTCGGCTTCATCGAAATGACGTCGTTGCGACCGCCATCGAACCCGCGAACATCGAGTCATCAGCCGAGCACTTCGCTCAGGAGGCGCCTGACACCGCATACCTTTCCGAAGAAAGCATTCGCTCCATATGAAGGTTTTGATTAATATACACTCCAGTAAATAAATAAATCAGTGAATAAATTAATTAATGGTGTCGAAGCACACGCGGTTTTCTTCTTGGGGCTTCCTGTATGACAATTATCGCGCTTGCTATATCAAAATGGAGACGCGTTAATTCGACGAATGTGACTCTGCGAACGTTTAATATTGTGTTGAGAAGCTGCAATATAGTGCGACGAAAGGCGTAAGCGTGTATATTGGCTGCAATAAAATACACTATATTTCCACGAAGCGGCGATAGACCGATTGATGGCGTGCTGCACCAATCGTAGAATGCATTGACTTCTGTGTAGTGCTAGCGAAAAAAGTACACGATAGAGAATGTTTCCTAGGTTTGTCCTATTTCTTGTTTTCTCTTCCGGCATTTCGAGGTCTTGGTACGGCAATAAATTGCATGCTATGTAAGCCAGCGTAGCATTCCAGTGAGGCTAGATATTACTTGCCCCTAATTTGACTGCGGGCCTGTTCCAGGCCCGCTGGCGTGCAGTAGTCCAGTGGGCCTATACTCCAGGTATCTGTGCCTAAGCAGAGTACGCCTACATTTCCTTGAACTGGCAATGGCGGCGGCATTCGCAGTTTGTATGCCCGCAATTGTATACCTGCTTGAAGATTCTATGGTGTATACGCAGTCACATCGAACCAAAATGTGTGGGCGTACACTTGAACGCGGAGCTCAAGGGACTTGCATCTCAACGGGATTTTGCGTCTTATGCGCCATCAATTTATGTCTTGACGGATATTATGCCAGGACTGTACACGCATCGCTAGCAACAAAGAGCAAAAATTGTTGTTCCGCATGCCTCGCAGGTCGACGATCCATTTTATCTACGATATATAGCATAAAAACGTTCGCATAGACTCGGGCGCACAGATAACGCCGAGCGTTAGCACCGGCGACATCATTGATCCTAATCGTAGATTTCGATTAAAGCGAAGCGCGTATGGTTGAGCGCCTATCGCATTTCGCAGCTGAGCATATAAGCATTTTGTTCGATTCTCGGCAGCGGCTGCCATGAAGTTCTAAATGTAGGTCGTGGTGGTGATGTTGCCACATGCGTTGTTGGTGTGGCAGACCAGGCCGGAGGTTGCTCCGCCGGAGAGATTTCTTCCGTGCGGTAGACGTCTCACCACGTAGAATCAGACCAGTCTCACAGCAAATGCAAAATAATAGTCGACACTTCTTTGCGAATCCTCCGCGTGCGCCTTTTAGAAGCACTATACCTTCACTTCAATGAAGGGGAAACCCTCTTCATGTTGTTCACGAGTTTCTCCTATTTGTGACGAAAGCGCTTGCAAGACCAGATGTAGTGGTCTATATGGCCAACTTAATTGCATTCAGCACACAATAGGCAAGGAGCGCCCCGTTGAGCAACCATGCAGGCCGATCATTCTTACTTCACACAGAAGGGTTGACGCGGCACGATAGTACAATTGGATTTGAATGCAAGTTATACAGCCGAAAGTGGCGCTGAAAATCAGTGCGATATATCTTTAGTACGACGCTTGTCATGTGACTCAAAGCGTGTACAGAGTCTCGCGTAACGTACGATGCGGGGGTCTAGATCAAATAAATATAGTTAGCGCTCATCCGGGCACTCATTAAGAGTGTACGAACGAACGGCCATCTTTCGTTCTATACCGAGGTACGAAGAACACTGACCGTGCACTACGAGGGAGGCTGTGGAACTGTCCGCTCCGGCCGCGTTGGAAACGTGGCACGTGTAGTTGCCGACGTCGTGCGCCGTCAGTTCGAGGATGGTGAGCGACGAGATATGCGAGGTGAGCACCGCCGTCGAGTACCTCTTCCCTTCGGCCCCGGCGAGGCCGTCCTTCGTCCACGCGAACTCCAACGGCGCGTCTCCCTCCATGGCAACGCAGGACAGCACGAGCTTTTTGTTAACCACCGGGTTTCTCGGGAATATCAGAGGCTGCAGCTTGGGAGGCTCTGAAATTGCGCGGACACGACATTATCCCTGCGTTGCGTATTACTGCTGCGCGCGCGCAAAATGCGACCAGCTCACCGATTAGTTTCGCGGACGTTTCGGCGATGATTATGCAGCAGAGGAAGGCGGAAGCGGAAATGATGTGCATGGTAGAAAGGTTTCCGATTGGCGTTCGCCTGGTTTCGAACGGACCAACTTTGCTGTCAGCGGGAAAGCCTATTGAACTGCGGAGCGGGGATCTATAGGCTTTATATAGGGAAAGCATCTGCCGTTCTTCCTTCAGACAAGTGGCGCCACTCCGCGAGCGTATTGAGAAACACCGTTTGAATCCGCGGATCTTGCACTTTTCGAAAGGAGTGTTCTCTGTGAACGTAATCGCTCGACTCCTGCGAACCGTCAAGAGATAGCGCTTCTCACAAATCGGTGCATCAAATTGCCGTATTATTAAGGCAACGCCTTGCACGCCCCACCGCGGTGGTTTAGTGGATAATAAGGTACTCGGCTGCTGACCCGCAGATCGCGGGATTGAATCCCGGCTGCGGCGACTGCATTTCCGATGGAGGCGGAAATGTTGTAGGCCCGTGTGCTCAGATTTGGGTGCACGTTAAACAACCCCAGGTGGTCGAATTTTCTGGTTCCCTCCACTACGGCTTTTCTCATAATCATATGGTGAGTTTGGGACGTTAAACACCACATCATCATCATCATCATCATCATCATCATCATCATCATCATCATCATCATCATCATCATCATCATCATCGAACGCCTTACACGGCGCATCAGGATTTGAAAGTGACATTTTTTCTGAACACGAGTGATAAAAAAGAATTTGACGACGTCAAAACTTGTTATGTTGCCCAAACTTGTGACGTCATCGTGATATGGTCGCTTTCTTAAAGGTGGGACGTTCCCTGGCGCGAGGCTCACAAACCTTTCAATGCCGCTGAATCCGGAAGCAGCAAAAAGTTTGGATGCAGAAAACCTTTCGGCGGGAGGGAGGGGGTATGGTCACAAGCTGTCTGAGACGAAAAATATGATGGCTGTCACCTTCGAGTCGTCTTGGAGATTGCGTAAGGGACCACGCGATTCCCCCTAGAAACCACTCATTCTCTAAGTATATCATTCATGGTCAGCCCTTGAGCAGATCGATCAGTTGCCGCCATAACGCGAGTATTTAGTTGGGTGTAAACGAGTCGAAATAATGCGTACATACAATGGCAAGCCCCACTAACCAGCAACAACCAGCTCGGCAGTGTAGCTGTCGCTTCCGGCGTCGTTCTCAACCCGACAGGTGTAGTTGGCGACGTCGTCGGCGTCCACTTTGGCAATGGTCAGCGCCGAGATGGACTCGGACAGCGTCTTGGGAGTAGCCTTTCCGCGGGGGTCGATGGCTAGGCCGTTCTTGAGCCAGGTGAATATCAAGGGTGGCGAGCCGCGACTTGCGATGCAGGTGACGGCCACGGCGGCTCCGATCTGCTGCTCTTTGGGAAAACTGAAGGGCACCAGCTTTGGAACCTCTGTCGGCGAAGGGGAGAATACGCTGGCTGTGTGCATCTATCGCAAAGCCCGCAGAATCCAATTGCAGCTTCGACCTTACTTCGGGGAAACGCGTATTTAGTGTTCGAGTCGTTATCGACTCAACATTTCTTCTACTTTATTGGCATCTTATATGACATTTAAAGGTGATGACAGTTATATAAATAATAGGTTTTTTTGGAATTCGTAAGAATTGTATATTGAATATTTTTCGACCAGTTTTCTTAAGTCTGCTTTTGTTTTTACAAATAACGCTAATTGGTGTTCACGTACTAGCATCTCAGCTAATTTAAGGAAGAAATCAGCTGGCGATTAAGTTAAGCTGTGCTGGTGTCAAGGACGGATCCATCAGGCGGATCCATCCACTATGTTAGCTATTATTTTTATGCTCATTCTATGCCTGCGCGTAAACATAATTTCTCGTTTGTTTACACCAAACCGGTATTTCCTTGGGTGCCGTTGAAAACATGGAACACTCAACAGCTATTCAGAAATTTCGATATTTACGAATATCGCTTTCCTTAAACATGGAATATTCGTATAAAATGGAATTCAATTCGACATTCAAAATTTTGCAACATCGGAACAAATTTACGCTAAACATCCGTTAGACCTTTGTGCTGAACATCAGTTGCTGTCAAGTCTGGAAGTCTAAACAGGCGTTTCCCCTCAGTGTGGCGCAGCCTTTACATACATGTTACACCACCCCTACCTGTGCCGGCGTGGGCGAAAGAAGTAGCGAAGATGGCGGTAAAAGCGCTGAGCTTCCACATTGCGATGTCGCGAAGCCGACGCATACGCTGCTGGTTGGTTGTCCTGGCACTGACTGAAAATCCGCAGTCGTAATGGAGCGTCTATGCTCGCTCGTTGTTTGCAGTCGTGCTTCAAAAGCTCTCACTGTGGGAACAGTGGCGCCGCGTAGGAGACATCGGGGAAAGCGCTTAGAGCCGACTCGTCAGATCACGATTTGGCGACTTCAGTGGCGCTTGTTCTGCACACGGGGTGCCGCATCAGTTCTGTGGGTCTAGTGAATTCGGTGAAGCACTGTCGTACCGCGCGTACGCTGCTATTGCTGTAGCTACATCATTAATATACAGTAGTCCACAAACTCCGTTTCGGTATGCTGCGAGAGGACAGTCTTCGTGCGAAGCATGGTCAATGCACAGGAATATTTCACTTCACTTCACTTTATTTCCTTAAAGACCCCACAGGGGGGTGTTACATAAGGGGTATTTCAATCCGAACAGAGGATGCACGGGCTGTCATTGGAAGAAAGCATCCTAGAATGCTCAAGAACAAGGATTTGCGTTTCAGAGCTCGTGTTTGTGCCATTTCACGTTCGTGTATTGTTTGAAAAAGCGAGCCTTCGATCAAATGATACTGAGCAAGCTGTCTTCCGAGCACGACCTCCAAGTGTGGGAGCACCAATCAGCTATCGGTTCTTTCTACATGGAACGTTATTCGCTGTAATTTTTGCCATATTTATACCACGAAACACGGACCATGTGCAGTGAAAGGGCTTGATTTATCGGGAGCTGTTTCAATTCGTTTAGTGACAAAAGGATCGGTGTACACTGAGCTTAGGTGAACATTAAAGACAGCACAAAGTGACTACCAATTTACGCACATTGGTCGTGCTGGCACCTGAACTTCTGAAGAAAAATTTCGCAAGACAGCCCACGAAAAAGATCATTTCCTGATGCTCTTGTGAGACAGATATTCTCCGAAGAACCGAGATTACTTTTTGAAGTTTTCACATATTCTACTCGAATATCTTTGCGACACAAAGTTTTTTTAGACGTTCGGTACAGGAATCATCAACAAGCAAAGAGATGAACACGTGAAGCATTTGTCGCTCTTGGTATTCTAGGTAACCCCATATGAGAGAAAGCACATAAACCAACGAGCCTTGGCTCCCAGACCCACGAGATTTGGTAGTGGTACAGTACCAGTAACAAGTAGCTCGGAGGTGACACTGTCGGAGCCCGCCGAGTTGGTCGCCACGCAGGTGTAGTTGCCGATGTCCTCGGCGCCTGCTCTGGAGATGGTGAGCGAAGAGACGGCCTCCGAGACCTGCTTCACTTGAACCCTGCCATGATCGCCGCCGAGTCTCGCGCCGTCTTTCAACCACGCAAATTCAAAAGGTTCGCTTCCTTCGATTACGACGCAGTGCACGACCACCTTTTTGGGCATGGCTTTGCTCGTGGGAAAGCTGAACGGCTGAATTCTGGGCGGTTCGACTGAAACACAAGGCGTGGAATATAGACTGGCGCGTACGGCATCGGTCTGGCCTGCCGAATAGGACCGCTTACCTGAGCACTGAACCGTTTGTAATGAGGCGCTGAGCACCACCAGCACGAATGCTAGAGCCATCTCGTGTAAGAAGTGATCGCAGTACTGAGCCCTCGTACGGCGTGTTGCCTGTATGCAGTACGACTGATAGTTCGGTGTACAAAGCGCGCAAACGAAGATTCAATCCGTGCATGGACAACTAGCGCCACACAGTGGAAAGTGGTGAAAGGTCATAGCGCGAGAGTTTGAACCAGCGTTTGAACAAACCCTGCAAGCAAGCCACCGCGAACGATTGGTGTATTACAAATGTGGAGCTTGTTGATTAATAGCTCAAAACTGTAACGTCCTAAATATTAGATTGCGGGAGTGAGGGGTTAGTGGGTGGTGTCAATGCACCTGATGTTGAGTATACATGAGTAGTAATGACTGTCCGCGCGCACCTACTACAGTGCGGTTACCGGAGGTGGTAATCGAACCGTCGACTGTCCTGGTTAAAAGCGGAAATGCATAGCCACTGAAGTAACCTTGAGAGCTAACTAAATTACTTGAGATCTGAGAGAGAAACAGAAAGGAAAATTTAAGCGGGTTTGCTTGAAACTCTTGGTACTCCCTAGTTCGAATGTAATTGAGGTATTTATGCGTAAAGATATAAACACAACAGCGAGGATAGGTGAAACGAGCATATGTACTGACGCTTACATAACTTTGTCGCGCGGTGTGCTGCCATTATTTGTACGCTCCCGCGTTTCATTCAATGTCAGACCTCAGAGGTAGGGGACTTCCGTGCAAATTCTGTGACACTCCTGTAGATGCCGCCTCACGATAAAACGAAACCAGGACCACCTCGCACGGAAGCCGCTGTCATATGCGCCTTTAAATTGAGAGGCATACAGTAGTTCTGCGTCGCCCAAAGATACGAAATCAAATTATCGGGACTCTCGAAGCCCCGCATCAAGCACATATGTAATCCAAGTTCGAAAACATATGTAGTCCATTTCATAAATGAATTGCTAGTGTGCAGTACCAGAAGCAACTACACACACACGCTCGCCTGGTTATTCATAATGGAAGATGCGCTTCCCCGCAATGTGCCTTTTGTCCGCGGTGGTGCCGTTGACATGAAACATTTCAACGCGCCTGCTAATTACGCGAGACGGCTGCTGAAATACCACTATTAACTACATTCTAATTCCCATTCAAAACTATGTGCCTGTAAGCCACGCGAATGCTCTTCTTGTTACGAAGCGCATTTTCGCACGTACCGTTTACGACTAACGTGGTCGTGAATTGGTCCGTTCCGGTGGCGTTGGAAACGCGGCAGGTGTAGTTGCCGAAGTCCGCCGCGGAAAGTTTCCGTACGGTCAGAGTGGACATCTTGCCGCCGATTTCCTCGATGTCCCCGGCGCGGTCGACTCGAGCGCCGTCCTTGAGCCACGAGAACTTGAGCGGTTGGTGTCCCCGCATCGCAAAGCACGACACGGTCACCTCCTTACCCAGCAGTTCGTCGCTCGGAAATGCAAAAGGTTGAATTTTGGGGGTGTCTGCAACGGACAGGTTAGCGAGTCAGTGACGATCGAAAATGCCGGAACATTGTCGTGCACACACGCACGAAGACAGAGCCAACGCAAGCACTCGTGTTGTCATCACCCGCGCTTGCCCTTGTTTCTGTTCGCTTGACAGTGTACCGGCGTGCAAAACCAACTCGCCCCGAAGCCGGTGCTCTTGAGAAAAGTACGCTCTAAATACAAAGGGTGCATTTAGAGAGTCTTCACGTCCCGCAATGACGACAATCTGGCTTCTTTGCATTTCCATTGAAAAATTAACCGTTTAACACTTTCCTATTAAAAAACGCTGAGTCACGATTGCAACGTGCATGCCGTGCTAGACGTGAAAGTGCCGGGCGCACTGCGATGTAATGCAAGGCTAGGCAAGCGGGATGCCTTTGTGGAACGCAAATACGCCCTAAGTACACCTCTCTTTTCAGAGTGTAATTCAACTGTCACAGTATCTCATTTAAGATAGCACCCGTTGTCTTCAATGTAATTTTCAAAGTAGTTGGACGACTGCAAATGCGGCATCACTCACCTATGGGTTGGATCGCAGATATCGTTTCAGAAAAGACGACCGAGAGCAAAAGTAAAAAGCGGACGACGATGCCCATGCCAAATATTCACTTCAGAAACAATTCACTGACGGGCCCGTCTCCTCAACCACTGACAATCTCCACATGCGCACGGCTTGACGCAGCAGTCGTGTGTTTGAAGGCGAGAGAAAGCGTTTTAAAAGTCACGCTGCTGTCTAACAGACAGGCAGCGCCATCTCGTAGAGGACACCGAAGGTGCGAGAAGTCGATGCTTTGACACTGAGGCCAAAATGGAGTGAATGCGTGGACACCGAGACACAAACAGCGAGGAATGAATGAATGGGAGGATGAGTTTATAAAGGGAACATAAAACGAAATACTATTTTTTTCTCTTATTAGTGCATTGCCCTTTCGCGATGTGAAACACACTAGCGGCGACAAGGCGCTCAGTAAAAACGCGCCGTAAGAAAATTACACATCCGGCGACGCCACCTTGAAAAATCCCGCACGAAACACCGTGACGTCATAGATTTTGACGGCTTCTACTGATGCCTACGTACCAGTTGATCGGCGAAAATTAAGTGCAGTGTTCTCTAAACGTGCCGGGGGTTTAATGTACCAAGTTTCAGGGAATTTCGGGAAGCCGCTTCGGCGAACAATTTATGAGCGATTCTTTTTAAAATCCGTGACGTCACGCTGACATCCGTGGGCACAGGTTTCTTCAAGAAATCTGATTAAAAAACACTTTTAATCCCGAAATGAACGTAAAAAAGAGCTAGAATAATTTACAAGTCCGGAGTGATTCGTTATTTCACTTGAGAATTTATTTAAAGGGTTATTTGAACAGAAAGAACATTGTGCGATCCATCATATGTACTCGAAAAAAAAAGGGGGGGGGGAGGGGAAGATCAGAGGAGAGGTCCGGTTCTTACGGCTTTTAGACACGTAATTATTTTAAAACTGGTCGCGATAAAATTTTCTTATGTCCGTGTTTACACGTTGGCTTCAACCAATAGCTGTTTCGTCAATATTCATATGAATCATGTCCCTTCCTGAAGGCACAGTCGCTTAAATTTGTGAAACACGCAAAGCACGTTTTTATTCTAGTTTTCATCAATGAAACAGGGCCGCCTGTGATGGCTTGTAACGCCGTTTCAATCCATGTATATTGAATTATATTAATTCACAAGTTGACACGACTTTAGCTTAACGGAAGTTTGGGTCCATCTTAGTTTGTAGCACGTTCTTATGCTGTCCTTCAATCCCAAGTAGCCAACCAGACTGTCAACCTTGTTAACCTGTCCCCCTTCCCGCACTTATTCTTTGGTATCTCTTTCTCGCTCTCTAGTAAAAACTGATTGCCGTATTTCGGCTTGAGCAACCGTTTTAATAGATCTTCGTGTACTTGTCGCAGGAAAACTCAACGGCCCATAGCAGCAGACACAACATAGAGCGATGGCTTGAAGACACATCGGCTTTGGAAACAGACCCCTGGCGAGCAAAAGTCACGTTTTGTGAGTAGTCTATACAGACTTGTGTCCTCTGAAACAACAACAAAAAGTTTCTTCATCTGTTTTACCGCGAACAAATAGCTATAAAACAGGTTACCGAATATATGAAGGGCTCATCAATGTGTGCCAAGCCCGAGTGCCGTTCTAGAGCGACTAAGTGAGTGCTTAGTTATACGAGATGAGTTTGACCATGATGGTGATTTTGTTTTATGTCCCGGGGCATCACGATTTGATAGCACGTGCCACAGTTCACATGCTTTACACAATTAACCGCGCATGTTTGCAGAAAATACTGCGGTGGTCTAGTGACCAAGGTACTCGGCTGCTGACCCGCAAGTCGTGGGATCGAATACCGCGGCTGCGGCGGCTGCATTTCCGATGGAGGCGGAATTGTGGTAGGCCCGTGTGCTCAGATTTTGGTGCACGTTAAAGAACCCCAGGTGGTCTAAATTTCCGGAGCCCTCCACTACAACGTCTCTCATAATCATATGGTGGTTTTCGGACGTTAAACCCCACATATCAATCAATCAATTAATCAATCAATCAATCAATATTGCTTGCTTTCTCTACGTCGCGATATCACTTTTATAAGCATACTGTCTGCATCAGTCGAAGTCACCATACATGCGTTGTTTACATGAAAACGAATATTGAATATGCAGAGACTATTCCACGATATAAAATATGCATTCCATATTCATGCAACGTCAAATTGCATACTGCAAAGATCGCACAACCACAGCAATCCTTACAGCCCCTTACTAGGAACTACTTTCTCTTGCGGGCTCTTTTACGATGCAAGGAGGGAATTTCGATGCTCCAGTGAAGGCGAAGTTGTGACGACGTTTTCATTATGCATGTGAATTGTACAGAGAATTAAGAAGCGTAATATACACAGCACTTCATATCCATCGTCACAAAACGGTAACTTGGAGGTCCTTCCAGTTATCAAACGGAACAATCGCAATGCCGCTTGCACTTTCGTTGTACTCATATACCTGCCAATTCGAGACGTAATTCATAGCCCGTGCGTCGGCACTTCGTCGATGTATAATAAAAGGTCCCCTGCGGGCCTACTATGGACATTTAGCACATCCTAAGAAAATTGCTGCGTAAAATGAAGCGAGTGGCCTAATTCGATATTCATCGAACACGACCCATCTCACAGACTGGCTCAAACAAAGATTCTATTTCTGCACTGACCAGTGACGACGAGCTCGGCTGTGTAGCTGTCGCTTCCCGCCGAGTTGCTGGCCCGGCAGCTGTAGTTGGCCACGTCCTCCGCGCCCACGTCTCGGATGGTCAGCGCGGACACGGACTCGGTGAGCATTTCCGGCGTCGCCTTGTCTCCCTCCACCAGAACAACGCCGTTCTTCAGCCACGAGACGTGCATCGGCTGAGCACCCTTGGCGACGCAGGTGACCAGCAGTGTTTCTCCCAGCACGCTCTCTCTGGGAAACACGAATGGCTGCACCCTGGGTGCGTCTGCATCCGCGACGATGGAAGCCCGACAACGTCAACGCCCAGGTGACCACGGGCACATTGCTCGGGGAATGTGAAAACGGCAGTACTGCCCCTACCTTTGCTGCAGCTTATACCACGCGTCAGCACCGAGAGTCCGAAGATGAGCGCGAGCATCGTCCCAGAATGAGATGGTATGACGGCACGGTTTCGTAGGGTCGCTCCTTGGAGAATGACCAGTCAGCCGACGTGCTACGCAGAGTGAGCGCAGGAGCGAATGGTGTTTCTGCAGGGCGTGCTCGTCGTGTCATTCCTCTTGTAGCTCACTCCTCGAACCAGTAGCGCCACGCATGAAGCGTTCCAATAACTAGCGCAGCGTTTTCGACCGAGAGCAACGTTTGAATAGAGAAATGACAAGACTTCTTGTGTAGAATTCACAGCTCTACTCGTCGGGCAAGTCATGTTGATAGAGCAGCCGCAATTACGATTTTTCGTTACGTCACGCGGGTTGACGTGACTACGTGACGTCAGCGTTTTTAAATGCAGCCACTAGTAACGCATAACACGTTGGTGCTTCAGGCGACGTAGTTCCTTCATTTCTGATACATGGGACGCGTTTCAGTGTCATGAGTCCTTCAGGGCATAGGAAATCGGCCCGAGTTGGCAAGGTGCGACGGTGTTGTGGCTAACCGGCAGATATTAGAGAAGTTTTGCCTGTCCGTACATTTCATATCGTTTACATTTGTACGGCTTACCGTGGACATTCAGGGTAGTGCGATAGGCGGCTGCATTTCCAATGGAGGTGGAAATGTTGTAGGCCCGTGTACTCAGATTTGAGTGCACGTTAAAGAACCCCAGGTGGTCGAAATTTCCGGAGCCCTCCACTACGGCGTCTCTCATAATCATATGGTGCTTCTGGGACGTTAAACCCCACAAATCAATCGATCAGGGTAGTGCGAGAGCAGGTAGCGACATCTTGTGGTGTTTAATTTGCCCAACCACAATAACTTTGCAAACCTTTTCTGTCGGAATAGTGATCCGATGCACATAATTGAAAATACTGTGACCTGATAAATCATAGCTGACTATGCTTTACGTCAGGCGTTGAGGAAAGCCTGTAAGCCGCTGCAAGATTAACTGCGCGTTTCTTTTTAGGCTCTCCATCATCAGGTGCCGCTACAAGCGTCACCCATAGGGTATATTTCTACGGTAACACGTAAAAACGTAAAACGTAACAAGGCTACACCGACAAGCTTTTATATGGTGGATTTAGGTGGCTGTGCGTAAACCTTACCGGTAATGATAAGGCTTGCGGTGGTTCTGTCGCTTCCGGCTTCGTTCTTGGCTTCGCAGGTGTAGTTGCCGATGTCCGCTGCTGCGACCTCGTGAACTGTAAGCGTAGACATCTTGTCTATTGGCTGCTTGACTGCAAACTTCGATCCACCCGGAATTCTCGCTCCGTCTTTGAGCCACGAGAATGAAAGTGGCGGCTGGCCTTCCGAAGCGAAGCAAGAAACGGTAACGTCTTTTCCGATTGGGTGGTTCTTTGGGAAGAAGAACGGCTGTATCTTGGGGACCTCTGCGAAACGTTGACAAAATGTAGGGAGTATCTGACGGACTGCTGTTAATAACCAGTGCTAACCGGCACGTAACCAGAGACAGGAGTTTGTACCTGTTTCACGCTACCAAGATGTTTAAAGGTACATAACCGTTGCACCAACTTACCTACTGCAGAGCTCCTGACGCTCACTACTGTCAGAGACAAGACGACAAAACTGGTCGGCGTCATCTTGAAATCGCCAATCTTAACGCCTCAGAACTACAAAAACAGACGGATCAAATGCGCAGGCAGAGTTCGAGAGACGGTGATTGCATCCTGCACGCTGAGGCGAAGGCTGAAAATGGGTGCAGTGGCAGCGACGGTATATACTCGAGAACAACACATTTCTCTGTCTGTGGTCTCCTAGCGCCGCCTAGCGGTAGGATCGGAAACTGTTGAACGCGCCAAGAATTCGAAGGTATGGTTGGCGTCCATGTTTGTGAAATTTCTACAGTGAACGTCTGAAGTGCAGTGCATCATAGCCGTAATGATCGCGTACAAATATATTTGCATCGTTAAGTGACAAGTTTGATGCGGCAGTCGCTGTGTTTTTTGTAAGACTAACTTTTTTTTGTTTTTAGAATGCGTCGTATTTTGCATTGTCAAAAGCTGCGTAGCGAAGTGTTTGCAGTCGATGTACATGTACGGAGACGAAATTTGTGATTACGACAATGCGTATATCAGCATAGCATCAGCATCAATGAGGTATCAGCTATAACGAGGCAAACCGCATGGGTCCGCTTATTTTGGGACTGAAAGCAATGGTTAATGTTATTTCTCAGTTACAAGGTTCTCTTTACACAAATGACATTGTTTTGAGTAGCGACATCACATAACTGTAAAAATCAAAGTGAAACCAATGAAAGGCTGTCGACGAAATATGCGGTATATTTGCGTCGTAGCATCAATAAACTTAAAAAAACAATAAAAACGGAAACCATAAAATAGCCACGTGCTTTATATCGCGGTCGCTTTCCCATTTCATCCGTGCTATATGTTTCTTTCGACGTTATCATACCGTTCGGCGATTCGTCAATAGCGCTTGCGTTCACAGCAAGACGAAGGCCGCTTCTCGCAATATTCAAAAAAAAAAAAAAAACATGTCTCGTTGCAGCTAATGCAAAGTTGTGCCAGCCAATTTTTTTTTTTTTTCATTCAGTTACGCGAATACGCATGTGAGAGGATAAAAAAGGATAAACCGATATTTGTCGTCAGACCGATTCGGGATGAATGCATGTCACGTGCGCCATCGGTCTGCGCGAAGCAGCGACACCGCTGTGCCCTGGAGTAGCCGTTCTGTACTGACCTGTGAGCACAAGCTCCGCCGTCAGGCTGTCCGTACCGAAGCGGTTGGTGGCTTGGCAGGTGTAGTTTCCTACGTCATCTGACGTCACATCCAATAGCGCCAGGATGTTAACCGTCTCGCTGAACGCCCTGACTTGAACCTTGGTGCCCGAAACCACTCGCTGTCCGTTTTTGAACCAGGCGAAACTGATCGGTTCCGTACCAATGTGGGCACTGCAGGAAACTACGATCTTCGAGTTGGCGCGAGGGTCCTTCGGGAAGGCGAATGGCTGAATTTGGGGCGCCTCTGAAACAATGTAGACATCCAAATGTGTAGCCGCTTTCTTTTACCGTGCAGTTCAAATGCTGGACGGAGGATTTCGTTCGGGAAAATGAATAGCTCACCACCGCCGCTGACGCAAAGGGCAGTCGTGCTTAGAAGCGCAGTCAGCCGGATGAAGTTCGATGCTGTAGCAGCGCGCATGGTGTCAGGATGTGAGGTGCGCTGCCTGAGCGTATGTGAAATGGAGCCGAGCCTGTGAGACGCTTTGGCGTAGTTGAGCGCCGGATTTTGACGTCATAAAGTACGGAGAATTGTAAACGCAAGTTAGAGGAATGTTAGGACGTGGACAGCTAGCGCCACATCGTGAGCGCTACGGCAACGACACCGAGGGGCAGGGAACACCGCGCAAGCCGACGGTCACTCGAAAAGCACCCTCCATCGTTGGTGCGCGTACCATGCGTCTTGGAGGCAGCATGTATTGCCGGTCACTTGTCAAAAACTTAATATAGCCACACGAAATGCATTAAAGTAAAAGCGGTCGTGTGCAGCGTCTCTAGGTCTGCAGATTTTCTCGTAATACGTATATTAGCAGACATGTCCATTATTTGCTTTCCGTTTCTCGTACCATGTTGCGCTTTTGTATTCTTGCTGTCCATTCTGCAGCGATATATATATATATATATATATATATATATATATATATATATATATATATATATATATATATATATATATATATATATATATATATATATATATATACTTTTTTCATGGCCTGCGTATTACGGTTCTAAAGTTTCTATACCACAGAATCTCACACGTGACACCTTAGGACACTAATCAATCTGTTTAGTTTGACTGAATGATATGTGATAGTGTATTTTTTAACCTTGTGTTCATAATTTTCTCTCATATGCATCATTCACTTGCTACATTAATCAGGCTATCTGCACGATTAGCGCTTGGTTGATTTTCTTTGTGGACTTTAACGTCCCGAAGCGACCCAAGCTATGAGGAACCTCTGTGAAGTGCTCCCGATAATTTCGACCAACTCCATTTTTTTTTTTGTTACCGTTACGCTGACAATTATTGACACCCAATCGTCGCCCACAATCTGTGTTGTGTGGGATAAACCTAGCGTGTTCACAAAGAAGCTGGTGAAATTTCAGCGCATTTGGTCGGCAACCTAATCTACAACGAGCATTTTTATAAACACGCTGGTGACCCGAGAGTGTGACAATAATGGAGAACTCTGGAGCCGCGTCGTAACAAGCCGCGTGTTTCACGAGCCTCTGTATTCCGGCCAATTCTATACTGGTTCGTGGTCAGCTGCGCGTGCAATGGAGCTCTCAAAGTTATCTTGACTTAGGCATTCAAAGTTGGATGGCATTCACCGACTGAAACTCAAGTAGAAGACGACGGTTGTACTCCATGAAGCACGTGACGTCACGCGCGCCATGCCAAAATGGCGGTCGCCGACGGTGGGCGCGGTTTATACCCGACCAAGGCTCATTTTGCTGTGAAATAATCTTTCACAGGCCATTTAATATACATATAGAAGCCTGTACTTCTACATTTCGTCGAAAACCGCCATTCGGTGGGTGACCGCGCCATGGCCCGTTTCACGGCCTTCCAGCATGCTGCCTCCATCGAAGGGAAATAACAGGTGTAATCAAGCAAGTAATTTTTTCCTGGACACCGAAGTAATCCGTGCGCAGTTTAACGTAATTCGCGGAGACGTCGTTTATTGAGTTAGTAGCTCGTGCAACGTTTTTTTTAAATGTTTATACTATAGCTGTTACTTGTATTACCCCCTTTTTAGCAAGTTTTGTATTATACAGGTACAATAAGTTTATCCTAATTTGGCTTGAGCTATCATGTAGACTAGGCTCGTAAGGCTAAGAACACCAATGTCAAGAAATGTACAGCAGTCGTGTTGGCTTCGTTTTGCCTTAAACAAAATACTTTTTTTTCGCTAGTTTTACTATAGACTATGTCGAATAGGCGATATTATGGCCATTATAATGTCATGGTTGATACAAGTATTAAATGTAGATATGTCGAGAGGTCAATTGTAACCAAGGATTGATGTTCTGCCCTAGGAAGTATTGTTTAACGACTTAACGATGGAAGTGGCACCGTACCGGTTATAAGAAGCTGGGAGGTCGCAGCGTCCGAGCCCGCCGAATTGGTGACGATGCAGGTGTAGTTCCCGATGTCCTCGGCTCCTGCTTTGTGGATGGCCAAAGAGGACACTGTTTCCGAGAGCTGCTTGACTTCCACCCTTGGACTGGATTCGAGCCTCGTGCCGTCTTTGGTCCAGGAAAACTGGAGAGGTTCGCTACCCTCGACCACGATACAGTGCACGACAACTTTCTTGGGCATGACTTTCGTCGTCGGAAAATTAAAGGGCTGGACTTTCGGCGGTTCGACTGGAAAATGATGGGCGAATGGTGAAGTTTAGCGGGGATCGACTTAATAAGGAATCCGCGCGAAGGCCGCTCACCTGAACCCTGGATCCGCTCGATTGAAGCTGCAAGTAGCGCGAAAGCTAAAACGGACGTCATTGCTTCTTGAGTGAATGATGCCACCCCACAAAGCGTCTTCCGTTACACGTGCAGTCCTTGTCAATGGCTCAGGCTGCTGTGTCGTGTGGCCGGCTCGCTGATGTGGTGGAAAGCGCGAGTTCCTCACAGGGTAAAAAGGTGATGCAGGGATTGAGTTTGGACAACTAGCGCCGCATGTCGGAGAAAACCGTAAGCTCACAACGGCGCGGGCGCTAAATGCGAAAGGCAGGTCTGAGTGTTGTAGGATGGGCGCAGCAAAGATTCAGGTGACTACTTGGTCAATCGTGAGCAATGAGATTTTCGAAAGGCGTTGATCTCAGAATCGAACACGGGACCAGGAGAAATCGGTCTACAAACTAGCAAGCTTTTCGTTTTTGAGAAATCCCTCTGGATTTACTTTCAACATCTCGCTGCATGCGGGCGGATGCTAATCTCTTACCTCACGAGATTCCGTGTAGCTAATCTGCCACATTGATTATTTCGTAAGTGATGAACTGCTCGTTAGAACTGATAGCCACATGTCACGGAGGCCCTGTACTGGGTCGGTGACTCGTGGGAGTGCGTTTACTTTTGTTATGTAGGATTCAAGTAACACCCGCAGCACAACCCTTGACTCTAGCGTCGGATACCTTGCCCGCGGGCACTGTAGAATCATGTTACATGGAAAACGACGCCTTCGGCGAAAATCTTCGACGCGCACCGTCACATCAACTTTTGTTAGTTTCACTAATCATGCGTGCGCACTTGCCTAATGTGACACTTGCCCGAGTGACCGATGGGGAACTCCGTTTCAGTGCATCATGCCTGGGCCGTATTTTAAGACCATCACAAAAGAAGGCGGGTAAGCGGCTGCTTGCCCGCCTTAAACCAGTCGATCAGCATGCACTGAAATCGACAACTTTATAAATGTCATCACTTCAAGATAACCCTCCCCGTTAGCCCAGTGCTCGCGGATAGATGACGCATTCGTAGTTGGGAAATTACTGTATAAATTGCACCAGTAAATGGCTGCCAAGACATGATTGGTCGCGTGAGGCGTTCGTGGTGTACGGCAAAGCACAGCTTCTATAGAATGGTTTCTGTCGCTCTGATCGAGTCGTAGATGTGGACAATATATACATCTGCACGGTGTCCAAATGATGCGCTGTTGCATTGTTTATAACGTTATAATTATCTATACTGTATCCAGCTAGCAACATGATTTCATAAAGATAATTAAATAGTGAGATCTTACAGGTCGGAAGCAGGCTAGGAATCCGGGGGTACTCCAGATTAATTTTCGGCACTCGGTATTTGATATCGCGCACTTACAACTCGGCACACGTTTAAGCGTTTCTGAATTTCGGCTTCACAGAAATGCGGCCGGCAGTCGACCCCGCGTCCTCGAACTTGTCAGTGCAACACCAATAGCACTAAGCCACCCCAAGAGGTGACATTATTGATTACAGAGTTGGTGATCTAGCACGCACCATTGACGACGAGAGATGTCGTGAATTCATCGGTTCCGGCGGCGTTTGAGACGCGACAGGTGTAGTTCCCGATCTCCGCGGCTGAAACTTCCTTCAGGGTCAGGGTGGAAATCTTGGCGGCGATTTCTTCGACCTCGACGTTCGAAGCGCTGTCGACTCGCTCGCCGTTCTTGAGCCAGGAGAACTTGAGCGGCTGGCGGCCTCGCACCGCGAAGCACGACACAGCGGCCTCCTTGCCCAACTGAGCATCGTTGGGGAAAGAGAAAGGCTGAATCTTTGGGCCCTCTGTAACGGACACGTGTTTCGCTGATAGTTGATCACTGTCTCTTGAAGTCTCTCGTCAAAAGCTCGTTTCCAAGGGTGTGCGAATAGTGATTTTTTACTGATTAAAGTACAAGACGAACAGCGCCTTACTATACGCGCCTTTTCTAGATCTGCTTATTTTTTTTTCTCTCTACTTTCCTACTTAGCGACGGCAACCGTTACGCAAAAGCAGAGGAGTAGCCGGCGCCACGCATTGGAATCAACCTCTTCTTACACACAATCATAAAAAAAGTGCCACGTGCGAATCGAATACTTACTTAGATTCAGCAGTATACATCGTTCCTTCAACAATTCTGAAATGATGTTGACATTCTTGTATTGATAATACTAGCATTAAAAAAAATCAATCGCAGCTGGAATAAACAGGCACACTCCACGCATGCGCGTAACTATTCGTAGAGTGCTTATGATCGTTACAAGGATGCTGAAATCTGTCTCTACGAACGACGTAGCCAGCTGGATTGCGTAATATCTTGTGTTCTCATGGCCATATCATATTAGCTGGAATGAAATTTGTCGTAGGTTTGTACCAATGTCGCGCTTATGTAGGTGCCTTTGACATCCTAAAGTATTTGCTAACATTTAGAAAACTATTCCTATATACCAACGACTATTTCACTTGATTGGCACACCTCAACAACCGAGTAGGACAGGATATTGACTTTCGAAAATTTCTAATATTCGCACACCCCCGTTCGTTTGCTTTTAATGTGCCCAGACGGGACCGAACTAGTCGTGAATCTGAGAAACAAAGACGGCAGCTCACCTAACGACGATGAAAGTGCAGGTAATGGAACCGCGTGGGCAACGAATGCCACGACCACATATTGTCCGAAGTGCATCTCGAAACTTGTGCTTGGTGGCGCGCTGACCTACGGAAGAGCACACGCCTGTACACGATGCTAGGAGTACTCGAGTTCCAATGGACGGGAAATAGCGCATCTTTTAACGAGTCAATTTTCCCATCTCCCGCCGCGGACAGGCAACGCCACATCGTGGAGGTCAGAGAAGACGAACCAAATGGCGGAGCACATCTGGCAAAAGGAGAGATGCTATAAAACTAAGTCCACATGAGGTTGTTCGACAAATATCCCTGTCACAAAGGAAAATTTAATGTCACTCGCTTGTCATGCCTTTTTTTTTGTTTTACTGTCAAAAAGGGAAACTGATGCTTTTCATTGAAAACGACCTTCTCTGTCCAATAAATTCACGAACCACATTTACATTCGATTTCGGATAGAATGCGTTGGCTCGACGCCGGGGACCTTTAGGGAGATGACTATTAAGTTAAATATGTTTAATTTTTGCGATTAGTCTCTACTATATTAAGTAACTGCTGGTTTGCTGACGTAATAGTCCGCGCGAAGGTCCCTAGAGGAACGCTATGCCGACCAGCCTAAATTAGCGCCCATATGAGCGTGCCCGAGCAATTACTGTTCGTTAAATCTCAGTGACATCGTCTGGTGTTAAAAAGTTCGTTAAAGAGAAACGGCAGCTGCACGCGAGATTGAACAATGAACAAATGTATACTGCTCTACGAGATGCTGGTGCAATAGAATTCGTCGTTCTTTCATGCAATTCTCTCACGACTGAGGCCGCATGGGCCGTCACGTTTAGGGTGACGGGTACATGTGGCTCAAGTAAATAGTAAAATTCAACGAATGCCAAACTGTACTGAATATACCAACGCAAAACGAAATTGATGTGATATTTTTCGCTGCTTTCAACTGAAATCAAGTGGCCTGATATCATCAGCATAAAAAGAAAATTCTATTATGCAACGCCGTAGCGTGTCTCTCTCTCTCTCTCTCTCTCTCTGTGTGTGTGTGTGTGTGTGTGTGTGTGTACGGGCTTTGTAATTAATGCGGGCTTTAATGCGGGCTTCGCAATTAATGCGGACTTTGTCACAGTCCGCGCACGCGGACTGTGACAGTTTTTGCAGAGCCCGCATTAATAATACAACGAATATACTGAATTTGTCGAAATCGTGAAGCAAAAACGCTATGACACCTGTGACGTTATACAGCAATCAGCAGACTTTACATGGTCGAATCCGGCACGCCAAATAGATACAAAAAAGTTGCTCTGGCTTTCTCTTTCTCTTTTTTTGCGTGTAATTTAGCGGAAAATGACTTCGGAAATTCTATGCAGTCTCTCAGTCTAGACCAAACAAGTGTTTGTTTTTGTGTTAGGTAAGCCTCGAACATTCCCTAGGACGACTGTCACAGCAGACTGCAGCTGTAAACGAGGTAGCCTTGCCGTGCAATGTGTGTTGAAGGTACAGAAGTAAATATAGGAGGCAGATGCTAACGATGAGCGCAGTTTTTTTTTTTAGCACAAGAATGATATACTTCTGCTATGCTTCAACTCCTGTATATACATGACAACTGTGAGGAGCGCAGTTCTCGTTGCCGAAATAAAAGGACTAAAGATACCAAATGTATTGATAGAACTGACCGGTCACGATCAACTCGGCGGTGTAGCTGTCGGTTCCAGCAGCGTTGCTCGCACGACACGTGTAGTTGGCCACGTCCTCTGCACTCACGTCGCGGATGGTGAGGGACGACACGGATTCCGTGAACATCTTGAACACCGCTTTCTCGTTTCCCAGCCCAGCGAGGCGGACGCCGTTCTTCAGCCAAACGAATTCCATCGGCTGAGAGCCTCTACTTGCAACGCAAGTCACCACAACAGTCTCGCCTGGCGGGTGTTCTTTCGGAAAATAGAAAGGCTGCAGTCTGGGAGGATCTGTAACGACGACAGGTGAAGCGGACACGACGCCTGAACGACTTACATGATCGGTTCAGAAACGACAAAGAACGGCGTGGCTCCTACCTTGTTCGCAGCTTGTTTGTGGCGCGAGCGACGCGAGTGTAAGGATGAGTACGAGCATGGCGTGAGTGTGCACGTCAGCCTCTGCAGATGTAGTAGTGGCAACCGACGACTTCAATGGTTCGAGTCTGGACGCTTGTCGTCGATTTAGCACTTTCCCGAAGTTCCGAGCGATTTATGGGGCAAGTGGCGCCACACTGTGACTGTGCGAGAAACCATCGCTACCTGCGCCGCTAACTTTGAAATTGTGGGAAACGAAGTCCCGAGGACCCAAGTTGAAGATTCGATACTGCGAACTGATGACAAGAAAACAGTGGAAACATTGTACGAGAACGCAGCAGTATATTTTTTTTGCAAATCGGTAAATTGAAATTTAGAATCGCATGACGCGCCCTTTCGAACGTTGGGGCATCACTTTTGCGCCGTCCCGCGTTTTTCTGGCTCCCCTTACAGTTCTTCACTTTGTTTGATCCTTCCTAAAGAAAACGTAAAATATACGCATCCGTTTTGTGCTACATGCAGCAGTATGACAGGCTATACCGGAATCCACTAGAGATATGTTGAGACTTCAAAAAAGGACTTGAAGTATTGCCCTCCGCCACTGTCGCTGAGGTGTAACAAGAGTATGTACCATTACATACAGTAAACATGTGACGTTTATTAACTAAGCTGACATGCTAGCATATTTCTTAAATTTGGAATGTCTAGCGATGTTTTTTTTTGAGGCTTCTACATGATTCATCATGAACGTTCATGTGCTGAGGTGATCCGACTCACCTTTGACTAGCAACTCTGAAGTGGCACTGTCCGACCCAGCAACGTTGCTGACGGTGCACGTGTAGTTTCCAATGTCCTCGGCGCCCACTGCAGAAATCGTCAACGAAGAACCCGTCTCGGAGAGTTGCTTCACCTGGAGCCTCGCCCCGTTGGCGAGTCTGTGGCCGTCCTTCGTCCAGGAGAAAGTGAGCGGTTCGCTACCTTCCAGCACGGCGCAATAAATGATCACCTTCATCCTCCCAACCAGGTTGGTGGGGAAATTAAATGGTTGAATTCTCGGTGGCTCGGCTGCAATAGCATGCGAGAAACTCCAGTTACCGAATAGTGCTTGAACTTTCAAATCTCCAGGCTTCTACTTCAGGGATTGCTGTATATCTCACCAGAGTTTCCGTCGCTGATAGTGATCGATGCAGCCATGATAAGAATGAAAAACTGATTCGAGCTGGGGTTGAACATCTGCATGTTGACAACCTGTCGGTTCGAGGATCTGCCGTGCTCTGACGTTCTCCTGCGTTCAAGTCTTGAGCGCAGTCTGCTGAATCGTTGGCGTGCAGTGGACAAGTGGCGCCACTTAGCGGGGTCCTCATGAACGACACCCCAACAGATTCAGGTTGGCGCTTCGTTTTCTTTGCAGCGCCGATGCGACTTTTTCGAATAGCGCGCTTTTAGAGTGCCCACAAATCAACCCACAAATCAGCAAATGACGTTATTCGTCGAATATTTTGTGGTCTCCTCTGTTGTCGTCCACTGCCTTCCACTGTCTGCTGATTTCGCGGTCTGCTCGCTGCCCCGAAGGCCACGTGTACAATCAGAAATACACTTCAGGTGCATCGTTTGGAGTTTCAGAAGGCACTTGTGTCCTTCTTGTTAAAGAGGTAGGGGTGAAGGAGGCCCCTTGTACATTGGGCAACTTGCGAATGTAAGTAGTGCCAGTGTTCTTTCTTTGCATGCTCTGAAAAGTGTTCGTAGATCGACGAAACGCCGCATACTTGCCACGTAGTGAATGGAGGCTATACGGAAACGTGTGATAGACATTCACGAGCACAAAGTGACAGGCAGCACAAAGAACATACGATGGTCAATAGGCACTTTTCGTCGCCCCGACCTTCCCGCCCGTTAAAAAAAAAACAATCAATCAATTTTGAGCAACGGGATTGTTAGTTTTTTTCTACACAAGTTTGAGACGCGTTTATATATGCGCCAAATAATGAGCCGACTGTACAGTTTAGCACTCTTGGGGGTGTGAAATTATGTAGCCCCAGAGTAGTATTGTGCGATTCTTGCTGTCCACATAACACATCTTTCACTTGCTGCTCTGTGTAGAGTAGGCTGTAGAGATCGACGGATCAGTAGCACTGTGTGCTCGTGTTTCGCTCGTAGTCGTTAACGCAGAAATTTTGGCATGTAGCGCGAGGTGGTAGCATAGCAACAATCAATGGATGAACGTCGGCAGGGGGTGCGAAAGGGGCACGTGCTCCCGTCATACCACACCAGCACTTGCCCCTCTCCCCCAGGCAAGCTGCACCAGAGGTGCCCCTACACCAGCAGCGATGCAACGCGGATTTGCACCCCCCAAGACAAAATCCTGTCAACGCCTATGTATACCAAATGATCATTCGCCCACCACTGACCTGTTAATGCAAGCTGTGCTGTTACGCTGTCCTTGCCGTAGCGGTTTGTGGCTTGGCAGGTGTAGTTGCCGACATCCTCCGCCGTTACGTCCAGTAATGTTAAAATGCTGACCGTCTCGCTGAGCACCTTGGCGTGAACCTTGGTGCCCGCAGTCACACGCTGTCCGTTTTTAAACCAGGCAAAGCTAATCGGTTCCGTTCCCACGTGGGCGTTGCAGGAAACCACGATCTTGGAATTTGCTCGAGGGTCTTTCGGGAAGGCGAATGGTTGAATCTGAGGAGCCTCTGTAATAACGTGGAGATAGTAATAACACAAAACAGCAGAGGCTCCGTTATCGTCCAACGAAGTAGTGGACGAAGGCAAGCTGCTTGAGGCGGCTTCTTCTGAATGTAGTTATGAAGAGAGACAGAAAAGCTTACCGCCTATGATGCCGGAAGCAGGCATGATCAGAAACGCGGCGAACAGGATGTAGCATGACTCTGAGACGACGTGCATGGTTGAACGATTTTGAGCTACGCGAAGTGGACCGAAAAGCTAGATATCTCACTCCCCGAAGTCGTGTGCGCGCAGCGTTCTGGCTTTTCACAAGAACGAAGACAGGGGGAGACTGTGGAGGTGGACAGGGTAGAGAAATAAGTTAGAGCACGGACAGCTAGCGCCACACCGCGAACACTGCGTCAACTACGGCATCGAAAAGGCGATCGAGAAATCCCGTGGGCCTGCCGCTGTTGTGCGAATACTCAATGCAAGAAGGCATGGTGACAATTAATGGATAAGAAATCAGTACCACTGTACCGGCAGCATGAGAACGGTGCACTTGGTCCCTTGCCGAAAAAAAAAAAGGAACATCAGCGGCTTGAACAGCAGTTGCTTTCGTGCAAGAGCGTCCAATTGCGACACGAGTGTTGGTGCTCATGGGAGTCGGTAAGGGGGTGCAAAAAAAGAGGCACTTGCTTACCCCAACCCACACTAACAGTTGCCCCCCACCCAAGTTACACCAGCGATGCGCCCTATACCAGCCGCGATGCAACACGGATTTGCACCCCCTCCCCCTCAGAGACAACATTCGGCCGACCATCTATCGTGCGATGTCCGGGTGAGCATTGTCGGTTATCGCCGACTGCGCGCATCGCTACATTTCACCAGTTGCCCTACTACGATTACGTTTCGTAATTAGTTCTTACGATTTACAGCAAGTGGTATACATGCATCAAGCGCGCGCATTACTCCTTTTTCAAACCGATTCGCGCTGCAGGGACTGTGAGCAATAAGTTATCTGTGCTGTATTAGTAACATCACTCTTACGCAACGCCACAATGCCACTTTTACTGTAAAAGTAGACTTCCTTAGCACGTACAAAAAAAAAAAAAAGTTTGGCGCGATGCCGTTTTGAAGTGCCCGCGCCAGCTTACAGTGACGTCATAGTTTGAAGTAGTCTACCGGTGCCTAACATATTTATTGTCGTTTTGACGGACTGCATTGTATATTTCAGCGTGTCAAGGCTCAACTCGGGAAATCTAAAGAATTCGCACAAAGAAGTCGACATTATAGAGCGGCCCAGGTGACGTCACAGTGGCGTAGCTTTGCCGCCGTTTGCGTATGAAAGTCACTCATCTGAAGTTCGACCAACGCTAGCCTAACTAATGATGAAATTGACGCGAAACTTGCGCAAATATACTTTCTATTTCACTTTTTTTAGCCGATGTAGCTTTACTTTTTGTGACTTCGACGAATAATCGATGCACACAAACATTCGGACTACATTATTATACTAATCTTCTAGCGTTCATGTACAGACACGACGTGTCTGCTGAGTAAAGCGCCACTCGAAAAGACCGCTGCGTTATTCGGGAATTCAAACTGCCCGCGTTTAACCAAGTGCCTCTTTGCAGAAGCGCTTTGACTCTGAGTTCCGCCGGGAGAGGGCGCGACAGGTCCGCAAAGTGCGTCGGCAAGGCGATGGCACGAGAAGGTCGCAATAGTGAATTATCAAAATCTCGTAAGTTCGTTGGGACTGCATTTTCGTTCGCGTTGACATGCGTAAATAAAACGCATTCATTAGTGTTCAACGATGCGTTGGGATATATGTTCTCTTGATGCAAAACATGGGCTGGTAGCGGCAGCGCGAATAATTGAAGTTTCTAGCGCATTTTGTGTATTACTCGAGCTCCGTTTTCGAGAAAGGTACTCTGCAAACAAACCGCTAGACTGAACTATCGCTTTAGAAATACTTAGTGGTATCTTTATTTGTTATATCTTTTGGTCACCTTTGGCTCAGTTTTTTTTTTTTTTCATGCCAGCGTCTACAGCTTGGATGATTACTTGCACTGAGCACAGTTTCTGCGTAAGCCGCTCCGCATACGTGCGTTCAGTCTGTGTACATAGTTACCATCTGTATGCAGTGCAAATGATATGCTACCCGTCACATGAAAACGCTATCCGCATACGGAGTAACTGCTAGTCCTCATGTCGGTTTCAGTATTGCTGCATGAATGATGCTTGTCCACTCGAAACTCTTCGGACATTAATTAGTGTGTGCCCAAGTGCGCCATGAAGACAGACTTCCCACGAGCTTTGGCGCAGTGTGCAATAAAATTAAGCAGCCCCGCCGCGGTGTTCTAGTAGCTAAGGTACTCGGCTGCTGACCCGCAGGTCGCGGGATAGAATCCCGGCTGCATTTTCGATGGAGGAGAGAATGCTGTGGACCCGTCTGCTCAGATTTGGGTGCAAGTTAAAGAACCCCAGGTGGTCGAAATTTCCGCAGCCCTCCACTACGGCGTGTCTCATAATCAAATAATGGTTTCGGTACGTTAAAAACCACATATCAATAAAATTAAGCAACCCAATCAACCTCATGGCCTCCAGAACGACGTTTCAATTATTTTTAGTCGTCAACATCGAGCCTACTCATAGACTAAATAGCCTACTCATAGACTAAATACTCATAGACTACGAGCCTACTCATAGACTAAATATGGTCTTATTCCAAGAAAATTTGTCTGGGCGGAGTCAACATGGCACGCAAGTCTTTCATAGAAAGACGAAGTAAGTTAACACCATGAGAAATGTGCTATATTCAGCAGAACCTTGTGTGGCGGATGTTCGAGTAATAGTATCACGCAAACTGTGCGTTATCGGTGGAAAACCTCCCACTGTAAGAGATACTATGACAGGTTTACCGTTACTACGCGTAAGCCACTCGAGCGTCCTCTCTCATTTCGAGCGGCTCACCTTCGACGAGCAGCGTCGCCGTCACGGCGTCCCTGCCGACGTCATTGGTTACGGTGCACGTGTAGTTTCCCACGTCACGGGGCTCCACCTTCTCGATGGTCATGGTGGTTATGCTCTCCGTCACGGCTGTCGCGTACTTGGTCTTTGTCGCGCCGCCGATGGGCTTGCCATCGTGAGTCCAGCGAATGTCGAACGGCCCCGTGCCTCGAGTCACGGCGCAGGTCAGCGCGATCCTGTCCCCCAGAGAGACGTCCTTTGCGAAAGAGATTGGCATGACGACCGGTGGCGCTGAGGAGTGCAAGTAGGGGAACAAAAAGGCGATTGGTAATTAGGGATGAATAGTTTGAAGTAACGGGTCGTATGTCATCATACAGGTAAACGACTTACATTTGCTTCCTTGTGCGTTCTCAGCCAATACCGCGGCTGCTGCGAAGAACTGCAGGACGGTACAACAAAGCCGACTGGAGCGCATAATGATTCGTTATATTTAGTTAACTATAACTGCTGCTACAAGAAGGCGGAAGATCGTTACGGCTGCGTGGGTTAACTTGTCCGCCGTGGTGTCTGAGCGTTCTGGGAACCTTTACAGAGGAAAGCGCGCTTTTATACTTCGCGAGCAGCGTGCCTTCCAGTGGACAAATAGCGCCACGCGACGGGGAGAAAAAGAACTAAGGAAGGCCTGTACCGTTGTGAAAATGGCGGCAGTAATTTGAACTGCCGAAAAATGCTGGAACGTCCGTAGCGCTGAAGAAAATAAATATTTAGCGGAAAGTTATTTCGTTAATGACTTAATGGCGTTTTTCGAAGATCACGTTTCTCATCGCTTATCCATAGTGTTACCGGCGTAGTATCAGGAACACTGTCCCGATGTTGAAATACAACATGAGAATAAGTCTGCAATGCTCAAATGAGGAAGTACTGGAAATCGGGAGGCTTTGCTTCGCCAATATCGGATTACGTTTGTACAAAACAAGTTTTTCCGAAGGCTGTTTGCAAATACTTCCACATGTAGAGTGGACACGCGCGGGTCACGATGAAGGTAAACACGTGCACCGTGAGAACATATACATACACTTTGTGTGTATATCTATACTCTTTGTGTGTTGTAGACGCCGCCATGCGTTGTGTTGACGCGCAGAGTTGGGTCGCGTTCTTACCCTCAACGTAGAGAGCGGCTGCATAGGTGGCGCTTCCAACGGAGTTGGACACCGTGCACGTGTAGTTTCCGAAATCTTCTCCGCCGACGGCTTCGATGGTCAAGGCTTCGACGTTCTCGGCGAGAACTTTGACGTGCTTTCTCGAACCGCCGGTCAGCGCGGTACCACCGTGCGTCCAAGCGTATTGGAAAGGTGCGGCGCCACTCGAAACGACGCACATGACCGTAATCTTCTGACCGAGCCGGACATTCTCCGGAAACGAGAACGGCATGATCGCTGGAAGGCCTAGAGGGATAAACGACTGCGGTACAATAACACATGCTGACCATAGCGTATCGAAGGAGTCTTTCAGGTGGTACACGTGCATAGAATCACTCACCGGTATCGACGCTGTAGCAAGGAGCTATGAGGGTTAGCACACTTGTGATAAAAAGAGAGGCTAGCTGGACCTCCATGTCACCAAACGACGTCGCCGCACTAGTCTGAATAGAAGCAGAGCGCTAACTGATAAGCGGCTGGTGACGTCGCGGTGGCGACTGAAAGTTGCGAACTTAGACGACTAGCGCCGCTCTGAGGAGATACCGATAACTACGTCTTTCATCTGTGCCTTTCATCGCGGTTTTCCTGCTCGCGATGGTTTGAATGCGCCGCGCGCTTGCTCACCGGTTAATTTAGCGTATAAATTTGGTTGGGGGACGCAAACTTGCATTACACGTTTTTTTGTGATAATGCGATTTTTTCGTTATTTCACGGCAAGTGTCCAACAGGAAAATTGCCTTTCCGTACTGTCTACGCGACCGCGTTTTCAACTGCAATTTGATCATACGCTTGAACTCGTGAACAAGTATTGCCCAGGAGGGGTTCCACCCTCCCCCCCCCCCCCCCCCTTGCCACCCCTAATACCTTTTCTTTCTTCATACTGATCGTGAAAGCTATGGCGGGTAAGAGTAAAAAAAAAAAAAACGGGGGTAGAGGCCTGTGCTGAAAGTTCTCCCCAACCATTAATGGAGAAGACGGCGCAGGTACGGTTGAATAAGATTCCTACAACCTACGAAGAACGAATTTCCAACATTTCACAAATGTTGAAAAGAAGGAGGTTGGAAGAGATCTGCCGAATGATTTGGACGTTTACGAATAACTGTGGATTACAGCAACCGGGTAATGCTCCTCCACCTAACGTGTGGTGTCCAAGGGAAAGTTTGCTATCCAGTTTGTCGCAGAATAAGCCTATTTCCACGCCTTTTCGCGCTTGTTGGCGGGATGATGCTAGTTATAGATACTTGCCGCTTTCCGCGAATATTGCATCAACGAAATTACACTGTACACAAGTAACGTTGGCGCGTAATGCACAGTGTATTTGTGTATAGCGTTTTGTGCTAGCAAATGGAATTCCGTTTGATCAAGTGAAATTGTGGTTAAATAGAATTCAGTGTTTAGTTTACTTCTTGACAGTAATAGCGATTTTCTATACAAATAATGTCATGAAACATGCGACCAGGGACGCCGAAACGGCAGAAATTAGCCTCTGCAAACAGTTGTGCTAGTAGCGATGAGGCTTCAATGTACTCTAATCTTTATGCACTTACTCACGTTCATCGAGATCAAAACCATCGAACAATTTTGTGCCTTGCGTTGTGCGTACGGAGCGGAGCTGAATACGCCAGGGGGGAAAAAGCGACTGAGAACACACTCTCAAGTATACACAAGTAATGGACAACAACATCCGGGAGAGTCAATCAGTAATTTCCTTCTAAGTGATTCGTTGACCAAATTCGGTGCTGGACCTTCCTCACCTTGGACGACGAGCGTCGCGGTGTAGCTGTCGGTGCCGTGGGCGCTGGTCACCGCGCACGTGTAGTTGCCGATGTCCTCGGCCGACACCTTCTCCAGCGTCAGAGTGGCGATGTTCGCGGTGTCCTGCTTGACGTGCTTCGTAGCCGCGCTGTTGCCGCCACTCGCACCGCTCACCGGGCGGTTGTTGTGGGTCCAGGCGAAGTGAAAGGGTCCCACGCCTCCGATCACCACACAGGCCACGCTGGCCCTCTGACCCAGGGCCGTGTTCCTCGAGAACGCGAACGGCTGTATCTCCGGCGGGAACGACGAGTGCCTGGAGATGGTCGGCACATCTCTGCGGACTCACTCCGTGTAGAGGCCGAATGGGAGGTCCCGAGCGTCGCCGAGATTTTGGGCGAGAACCGCAAATCTGCCACTCGCGAGCACACAGACGAGAAAGCTGACTGAAATGGAAGCAAGCTTTTTCATCGTGAACGCCAGAGCTTTCGAACCCTCTTGCGTAGACTTCTCGCTGGTATCTCTGTGCTCAGTGCGACGGCGTCTTTGCCTCCAGGTCCCTCGATCGGAAAGCAGTGCGATTTCATGGACAACTAGCGCCACGTCGCGTGGATCGCTTGCACTGCAGAGGATGCCTTTCCGATTACTTCTCTCACTTTTTTAAAGCGCTTTATAAAGCTCTGAAAGTAATGTGATTTCACGAACAACTAACGCTACGTGGTGTTGGTCGCTTAGACTAAAAAAAAAAACTGATTTTTCCGGCCTTTTCAATTATTTTTCTCATTTTAATTTGCGGTTTACGAAGGCGTTTCTTTTCTGTGCTTGCCGGGTAGTTTAAACATGATTTTACACGCATGTACAGCATCGTAGTCGTTATTCAGCTTTGCGTACTCGTGTAATTAGGTCAAGGCTTCAAAAAGAGGAAGTCTAATTGGATGTATTTGATTTAAGTTTCCTTTATTCGGACGTGTATGGATGTAAAAGATGCATAGTACCAACGAGATGAGGAACAAAGCAAGCAAAGCAAGGCGTATTTCCTGGCGAGGCCTGCATTGCGGTCACGAAAAGAGACAATAGTTAACTAGGCGAGAGGATCTTATCATGTCTGCAAGGCATTATATGCACATTGTTGATGCGGTGACTGATGACATCGAAGAATGATGACTGAGTGATCAGTTATGGGC
Organism: Rhipicephalus microplus; assembly: GCF_043290135.1. Classification (NCBI taxonomy): domain Eukaryota; kingdom Metazoa; phylum Arthropoda; class Arachnida; order Ixodida; family Ixodidae; genus Rhipicephalus; species Rhipicephalus microplus. Next base: position 97,127,935 of record NC_134708.1, read on the forward strand.
AGGAAGGTTTATACTACTCACTAGTTATGTAATTCGCATAGTGTGACGCAAAATCGCTTGTTTTCTTTAGGAGCGTAAAGTGTAGAAGCTATAAGCTGATCAGTGTTTATGCAATTTTAAAGGTAATCGATCGCGACTGGTTATCTAACAGAGAAAAATTTTGTGTTACAGCGACGACCGAGGACACCTACAAAAGTCCACATTTTCGGCAAGTGTACAGAGGTAAGCAAGTCCTTATAATCGTTTTTGTGTGCTTGGGCAGTCTGAGGTGAGGCTGCCGGTTCAAAACATACTGCTCGTCACCTGATAACGGGCACGTTAATTCACGATTGGTGGTTGATTGGTGGTTGAACCAATCAATCTCCCGCGCAAGAGCAGTAGAGTGAAAAAAAAAATAAAACAGTATAGTTAATACATAGACAAATCGATTTGGAAGTGTGTTCGAATCATTTCATCGTAAGAACATCATCATTACTTTTTCTGCAACCGAAACAAGAAAACGAGAAAGAAATTAACACGGGATATGCGTACCAGCGGCCAAATTAAAGCCATGGTTTCCTCTACTGAATACTGCGCACAGCATGCAGCAGCAGAACGGCAGTGCGGAGTCGGCATTTTCAATGTATTTCCTCGAACTTCATCGGGCCATAGAGAGTTACCATGCCGACAGAAATTCCATTTAAGACTATGAAGAAAAACATCACGAGAATTCATTGTGCGTCAAATTGAAAAAAAAGAGATAAAGAAAACAAGGGGTGTCGTTGCTAGCCTCTTAGTTGTATATAATTTCCGAATTAAGAACTTTGCTATGACGCTGAGTCGAGGGAGCAGAACTTTCGATATTGCGGTCATGTGACTCAATGAGTACAGGTTATGCGAATGGTCACTGTGAGTGTCCCTAAGGACGTTCGACCTTGCTTAGTTTTCTGCGATTGCTGTTGAACCTGTTCTCGTGACAAACGTATCATTGTGTGTGTGTGTGTGTGTGTGTGTGTGTGTGTGTGTGTGTGTGTGTGTGTGTGTGTGTGTGTGTGTGTGTGTGTGTGAACGTTTTTTTGTTTTTGCTGCACCCCGCATTGTCACATTTCCGTCCCCTTTTCTCAGTGCAGGGTAACTAACCGGGCTAAGCCCTGCTAACCATTATGCTTGCTGACTGCCACAAACAAATGAGCCTACCTTCCATTATCAACGGCGCCGTGGCGCTGTCGCTGCCGAATCCGTTGCTGACGGTGCAGGTGTAATTGCCGATGTCATCGGCGGTCACCCGCTGAATGGTGAGCATGACCACGTACAGTCCGAGAGTACTTTCTCTCTGTGTTCGCGAGAAACTGGCCGTCCTGGGTCCAGGCGAACCGAAAGGGCTTCCTCCCCAGCGCAGCGACACACGTGACGCTCACTTCCTGTCCGACAGCGACGCTCGGCGGGAAAGCCAGATGCGCGGCTCGTCTGCGGCGCCAAGAAAATGGCATTACATTCCTGAATCCTTCAGCAAGCAAGCGCTTTCATCCGTAGCGGAGCTCAACCAGTTTACCTGGGGTCGCCGCGTGAACGTCTTCAAGCAGTCCGAGAAGTAGGATCCATGTCCTCACTTGCAGCCCTCCTTTCAAAGTCATGCTTTAGTGAGGAGTCGCCACTCGCAAGCCGCGGGAAAATGGTCGTGCGGCACTCTAGCAGGTGGCCTCGCTCGCTGTGCGAAGTGTTGGTACCGCGATTTTCTTTAGTCGGAACACCACTTGAAGAGTCCGGACAACTAGCGCCGCGTTGCGGGGAGCGTCGAAGTTGAGCGGGCAGTGCGCGTAGGTTTGAATAATTTGAAGGAGACACTGCACGTGGGGGAACTTTCATAACTAATTTGCTATAGAGGGTTGTTAGTTACAACATTTCAGCTGTTTAAAAAAAAAAACTATAGAAGTGAGAACTCCGATCGTCTTCATCGAACATCTTTGTTTGTCCTTCATTTGTTTTCGCTCACCGTTGTTGAAATCATTTATTTTTGCGTTGTCAATATAGGAAAAACTTATGACGACGTATACGTGCATACCTTTGAATTGGCTAGAAAATGGGCAACACAAATACCATTGAGTACCCACGGCAGGTGGCCATGAAAATAAAGCACAAACGTACACGCGTACATATTAGCACGGACGAAACTAGTTCAATCAATAGCGCTTAATGCGCATTTCGTTAGCTCTTCTTCACTTACCTACCGGAAGATACCTGAAGATACATTTTGCGGAACGTACGTTTTGATAGTACTCGTTGCCTGACGACGTCCCTAACCCTACAAACGTGCAATAAAAGAACTCGTCCGGAATATCTCCTCTTCATAAGCGTCAACGTCATTCAAAGTACATGTGTGAAATACGTACACAAATCCCCCCCCCCCCCCCCCCCACACCCTCAGTATGACATACGCACGCCAAACTGCCAATATTGTCCTTTCAGTTACATGCGATGTAACATGCAGTGTTTTGATTGCGACCAGTGTTATATAAGAGCCCCGCATGTGAACGGTACATAACTGACCTGTGACGAGCAGCTCTGCGCTGTAGCTGTCGCTACCGACTGCGTTGGAAGCGCGACACGTGTAGTTTCCAACGTCTTGCGCCGTCACTTGCGGGATCGTGAGCGTCGACAGCGTTGCCGACAACTGCTGGGCCACTGTTCGGCCTCCGCCGTGTTCCACGGGGCGGCCGTCTTTGAGCCAGGCGAAGTGCACCGGCTGCGTGCCCCGTATCGCGATGCAGGACACCACGAGGGTCTCGAGCAGCGGGTGCTCCTTGGGGAAGTAAAATGGCTGAAGCCTGGGGGCCTCTGTGTATCAATGCCAACGGGGGATGATTACGTCTCCAAGAAATATCGGGATTGAACCTTCAACGAGGAAATGCTTTACCTTGAGCCGTCGCTGTGGAATGGATCATGGTACCGAGCAGTGAGCCAAAGATCCACGTCAAAGCGGAAAGAAGAGACATGTCGCCGGTCGTGCTGCGCCTCCAAAACTCGTGAGGTTCGCGCGGAGATCCAAAGCAGAACCCCTCTTTTATAGTGAAAATCTGTGCATCTTGCGGGAGTGGACAACTAGCGCCACGTGGAGTAGGATGTTGGAACTATCCTAGCTTGCGCGGCTTTTGATATCGGAGGTATGTGGGCCGCTTCGCGAGGCGTCCGCGAGTGGCATGGCTGGTGCGAATTTTCGCGCTTGACGAAAGGAATGAATCATCCACAACGTATTATTAAAAAAAACAAAAAGGAAAGTTCAAAAAAAAAATCTTGTCACCTTGATGAGACCATTCGGCGATCTCGGAGCTCTCAGATACAATGTTTTGCGCAGGATACAATGAAAAATTCAAATAGCTGATGAATTTGATTACATAAAAAACGTTAGAAATATTTCGCACATCCCCGCAATCATCATTCGTAAGTGTAAAGAAGCTAAAGTAGCAAAGCAGCAAATTGGGCTAGTTAGAATATACTCATCACGATCAGCGCACAAAAAAAAAAAGCACAAAGTGCACACAAAGTGCACGATATGGGCGCTGTCTAACAACCAGTGTCGGGCTTTCGTCGTGCACTTTCTTATGTTTTTGTGTTTTTTGCGCGCTGATTGCGATGAGGGTGTAAATAAGCTCTTCGAAAACCATCTGTATACGTACCAGCGTGGTACTATTGAATGTTATCGGAGAGTTGGCGCCACGAATCTTGAGCCACTTGCGCGGGCACGTCCTTGCGTTCCTTTGTACTCCTAGCTGCATGCACCCATGGAAATTACAAAGGAATGCAAGACGTCGCGTATACGCGGGCCGTTTTGGGGTCCCTGCACTATAATTATAAACCTCTTCATTGACTGGAAACGCAGCGGATTCCCCCTTCGACTGGAGCTTCGTCCTTAGTAGTCGGAGTTCTCTGATTTCGCAAATACACGAGCGCGTTATCTACCTTTAGACGAACACACAGAACGCTGATTAGTGTGTGAGACATCAACAACACCCACCGGAGACAACGAGCTCGGCCGTGAAGCTGTCGCTGCCGGCGGCGTTGCCGGCGCTGCACGTGTAGTTGCCGACGTCTCCGGCGTCGACGTTCGGCACCGTCAAGACGGATACGGACTTCGTGATCATCTTCGACACGGCCTTCTCGGTCCCGGTGTCTGGCAGCGGACGTCCGTCTTTCGACCAGGCGAAGCTGAACGGAGGAGTGCCGTGGTCGACGATGCATGTTACCACCACGGTCCGTCCCCTTTGGTGATCCTTCGGAAACGCGAACGGGTGGACTCGGGGAGCAGCTGCAAGTGCTGTTGGTGATGCGCGCCGTAGATCAAAGATTAAGAATATAGGAGCTGCTAGAACTCGAGTTCAAATTCGATAGGGCCTACCTGCTCGAGCTGTGACGTGCAGTCTCAACGCCGTTGCTTCAAAGAAAAGGACGGACAGTATGGCGTCGAACAGCGACATCGCTCGCTGGTGCTTTGGGCAAACTTTTTGTGACTGAACGGGGGTGGTAGTGGTTAGAAGAGGAGAAAGGCACCTAATTTCTGCAGCCCGGTCGGGAGCACGGCGCAGTGCCTATGTGGCTGAACGAAAGCTGCCTCGTGGCTGTTATGCAGCGCAGGCAGGGCTGGATGCTCGAGTCATACCAAATGTGTTTAGAAAGCGAGGCTCGTAGCGCCAGCTATGTGAAGCTACGAGAACTGTAGAAGAGGAACGGCTCTAAGGGAAGAATGGCGAGCGAAATTTGAAAGCGCGTGTTTGACACGGGTGATGCGTTATTCTTGCTGAGTAGCTACTGCTTTGTACAAGTCATTGCGAGGACTCGGGTGAGGAGAAAGAAGGAATCGACCCCCTCCCTGTCGTTCTCTCTCGCCTCCCCCTCCTACCTAAAATTATTCGTGTGCGCCCGAAAATGTGGATAGTTGATTTTTTGACTTCAGATAGAGGTGAAAATTCGGGGAATCCGGTATTAGTGGCAGCTTTTTGGGGAATTCGGGAAGGGGAGGATATATGCGGATGTACCCCATACCTCTTCCCTATAAGTATCAGGAGGTTCGCTGCAAAGTGCTTTAGAAAAGTAAAAGAGTCGGTATTGGCGCCCTTGCGGCATTGAAATAAAATTATCACGAAACTGTGAAAGCGAGACGTATCACAGCAGCGATTCCTTAGTGGCTGACCGCCGGTTAGCTGCAGCGAGTGTTAAATTGCTGCTACACATTTATTTCCTTCGATGGAAACGAAAAGAAAAAAAAACGTATTAAACAAACGAAATCATTGGATGTGCGCTTTTGAATAAAACAGGCGACCTAGACAAACCAGTCAATTCGTAGTTCGCGTGTAATGTGCAAAACATAATATCGGAGCAGAAGGGCATCGGTATAGTAGGACTGTATTCTTTTTAAACAGGTGAACGCAGGTCGAGAAGTGGAATGCTCGGTCATGGGCTGTTTGTAACTCCGCGGTTTTCGATATTGCCGTTTTTTTTATTTCCAAAAGCCGTACGTGACGGTGCAACTGAGCTGCCTTTGAATTTCAACCTATTATTATCCATGCGAGGAAGATGCTTAAAGACATATATGCATGAGTTTCGGCAGGATTTTGTCTAGAGAGATGCAAACCCGTGTGCTTTAAAAACGCGCATTGCAGATTGGCTCAAGTTTTGAAGTAAGCAACAATGGCGGCACCTCTAAATGGCGCGCAATATGCTGCCGTTTTTGCGATATTATGTGCAGCTGAGCTTAGATTTCCGAAATTGTCTCACCCTTGACTAGAAGCTGCGAGCTCGCACTGTCCGATCCGGCGACGTTCCTGACGGCGCACATGTAGTTGCCGATGTCCTCGGCTCCGACATCCGTGATGGTCAGCGACGAGAGCGTCTGCGAGTGCTGCTTTATGTGAAGTCTGTGGGCGTCCTGCACTGGCAAGCCGTCCTTCGTCCAGAGAAACTTCAGCGGCTCCGTACCCTCGATTACGGCGCAGGTAACGATGACCTTCTTCGGCATCGCCTTGGTCGACGGAAAATTGAACGGCTGCACTTTAGGTGGTTCGACTGAAAGGAACAGCACAGCGCTCAGAAATGCTGACCGCTTGCTCGTGCGTTAAACGTCGCATATTTGGACTCTCAGTGGTCTCACCTGACTGCCCATGGCATGTGCAGGCAAATACCGCTAAGGTGACTGTGATGAAGGTGCGCAAAACGCAGCGCACCATTGCTTCCCAGACTGGTTTGCCTGGGTCGACGCTTCGCAGACGGTCGACTGACATGTACTGACGTGCAGACGTCTTCTTGCACCGTTGTTGGCTGGGATTTGGGTGCGCCGTGGACAACTAGCGCCCCTCGGTGGTGGAATTCAAAACCAATGCACCCCTTGTGTGTTCCCTTGTGCGCGCAGAGTGGCGGCAGCGTGGCCTTAGCTACAGTGGCTATAATTAGCTGTCGCTGTCGACGGGGTGATGGCGCTGCACGTTTTGAGAACGCGTAAAACCGCTCCATTGGTGTGCACATTAGGCTTTCATCTTTTTCGCGAGTACTTATGAATGATTTGAAACTTACTTGTAGTTTTGACCTTGTTGCTCTTTTTTCGACATCTTCTACTATATATGTATGAGGTTTATTGCGGTGCGCACTGGGCTTCAAATAATTTTCGGCATTGAGGCGTGCAATATAACCACAGTGGTATGTATTCAGTGACCATATAAGACGAAATTCAGGCAACGTAGCAGTTATGTTGCTTTGAATATAATAACGTATTGCCGCAGAGGAAATAAAGATCGCTCGCAAACAGACGTCGCAGCAGCTTCAGTGAAGATGTAAAAATGGTGAAAACGTAAAAAAGAAGAAAAAAAAAGTATTGTGGAGTACTGCATAATCGACAGAAAAAAGGACGGGCCAGTATATTTAAGATAAACAGACGAGAGAAATATAGATGACGAATTATGCTTGCGTAATCTGTGATACGTAGCTGTATAATTAATACGTACGAAGCCGAGCGGCTCAGTTTTCGCAGAAAAAGCAGTACGCCTCGTTTCACCGCTCGTACACCTTCATGTATCATATCAATTGCGTTTACGGCATAGTTTGCAACAGCAGAAGTGAACGCAACGTCAAAACGCAGCTGGCGTGAAGGGTGATTTTTAAAGCGTGCGCCTCAACAGTTTTTCACACACACACACACACACACACACACACACACACACACACACACACACACACACACACACACACACACACACACACACACACACACACACACAAACACACACACACACACACACACACACACACTATATATATATATATATATATATATATATATATATATATATATATATATATATATATATATATATATATATATATATCGCAGCATATGATGCAGCAGGTTGCGAAAAGTGAGATATGGCTTGAAATGTTTCTTTTGTCAACATAAAGTGCTGGATAAACGAATAAGACCCACCGGTAACAACGAGGTTTGCGGTGAACCCGTCATTTCCGGCCTCGTTTGACACCCGACAGGTGTAGTTGCCGACGTCAGCTCCGGACACTTCGTGTATGATGAGTGTGGACATCTTGTCCATAGAATTCTTCTTTGCGAACTTTGACCCACCAGTCAGCATCTCTCCGTTTTTGAGCCACTCGAACTGCAGCGGCAGAGCGCCCTCTGTGGCGAAGCATGTCACGGTTACGTCTTTTCCTACCGGTGGGTTCTTCGGGAAGAAAAACGGCTGTATTTTGGGTGATTCTAATAAATATTGGTTCGGAGAGGGCAGGAAAAAGGAGGGGTTTGTGAAAGAAAAGTAACACTAATGGTTGTACGATGAGGCCTTGTACACGCTTGGAGCTCAAGCCAAGTTTTGTGTAGTAGCGGTTGCGGGATGGTCAGCTTACCGATGGAATGGCTAGAAGTTGTCACTGCGCAGGTTGCAGCCAGGAACATCAAGGCAGGGTATACGGGCGTCGTCTTGCTAACCACTCGATAACGCAAACTCAAGAAGCCGTTCAGAGAACTGGCGATTGGAACGATCACACCTGCTCCCTTGCGACCGCGCAAGTGAATGGTAGGCACATCGGCAAGACAAAGCAGCGACCCATCGTATTCCTCAAACGGGAAACTAGCGCCACGTGGTGGACGAGTCAGAAACGACGTCAAGCGTGGGACAGTTTTCAAACTGCCAACTTCGGAGTTGAGCACGCGTCTGTCGTGTCAGTCTCGCACGCTTCATTGCATTTGAATATGTTCTGAAGGCATCGAGTTCGGCACACCGCAACAGTGGTGACTCAGCAGGTCGAGGTTGCCGGTTCGATTCCCTGCCGCGACGACCACGTATTCATGGCGACGAAGTGCGAAGGACTTAGGTGCCAGCTGCTCAGGTCATTGTTTAAATAATCCGGAAGAATCGTGTGCCTCAAAATATATCGTGTTTCTGGGCACCTCATACCGCAGCATTATGTTTAGTTTAATTCGTACTACAGCGTAAGTGAGGTGGTAAATCAGATTCTGTACTTTTGAAGTTGTTACTTCGAGGTCTGCAGACGCTGCACTGTTTGACTGTCGAAGACACAGCAGCGGCGTAGTTAAGCACTGCTTTGACCTCCCCCGCTCCCCAATACTTTCATTTAGTTTTATCTATAAAAAAAAGTGTATAGACGTTCACTTACCAACAGACGCACGAGCATGCATAAAAAAGGGTGTGACCCCCCCCACCCTCTCTATTACGGACGCAGGAATTGCCTTGATGTGCCTTTTACTCTATGGAAAGTAAACTGAAGTTCTTCCGACAAAGTTTGTCAGCACCCCAGTACTTGTAACTACACAGAATAAACAAATGCTTTTAATAAGGGCTAACGTACGTGGGCAGCTTACGCTTAACAATGATCGCAATCGGTCAAAATTGCGGAAAGTTGGGGTGTTTCTGAAAGAAAGAAATAGCATCCTAGAGAACGAAGGAGACATAAATGTTATCCCGAACACAGGGAGATTAATCGGGATAATGACATACAGTGATGCTGCCACTGTCGCGGCGTCGTTGTAATTCTAGAGGCATGTGTCCGGTGCCACCAGCCATTCGATGATCGTTTAGGTTGTGCAGAGGACCTAAACGGCAATTTATTCTATGGTAATTTACACGGTCGAGCTCGCACACTTTACTAACCTGTAAGCAGCAGCGCCGCTGTGAATGTATCTCGGCCGAAATGGTTCGTTGCCTGGCAGGTGTAGTTGCCGATGTCCTCCGACGACAATTCCGGTATGGTCAGCATGCTCACGGTTTCCGTGACCATCTTCTGTTTGACCTTAGTTCCGGAGCTCATCTCGCGGCCGTCCTTGAGCCAGACAAACGTGATCGGCTCCGTTCCGAAGTGGGCGTTGCACGAGATGACCACTTTGGAGTTCGCCCGTGGGTCCTTCGGAAAAACGAACGGTTGAATCTGGGGAGCCTCTGAAAACGCAAGATTTAAGGAAGCCAAGCTGGCGTTTTACGAAAGCGCGGGTAGACTTGGGTGCCGTCTCATAACGGTACGGAAAGCGAACCGTTTGCTTTGTCTCTCTTGATTGGTCCGACTCACTGTACTGTTGCGCACGAAAGCGCGTTTCTAGCCAATCATGAGAAGGCAAGCGAACGACCTCTCTTTTCCGGACTGTTTTGATGTAGCGCCCCCGGCTTATTTTCGACGGGAAACAAAAGCACCTGACCACCAGTTTTGCAGGACGCTGGAGTCACGAAGAGGAATGCTGTTGCTGAAAGTAAATGTATCAGCAGAGAACCCATGATGGCGCCAATGTAGTTGTGTGCCAGTCACAAGGTGTTACTTGTGTGCGCCAGGAGATTCGCGTAGTGAAATGCGGAGGAAGCGCTGTGGTTTTGGAGACGCAGAACAATGCGGCGAGGTGAGGGAAACGTTGCTTTTGTAGTCTGGCCTGGACAACTAGCGCCACGTCGTGGAATATGGAGCAACGACGTCACAAAGCGGGGTGCTTCCGAACGGCCCGCCATCAAGAAAACCGATAAACTGGCACAGCCCAAACGTATTGCTAAACCAACACTAAATGTCGATCAGAATTAGGGAAGCATTCCTCAAAACTTCAACAGTTTTGCACGCGTAACAAAATTGTGGTAAATTTTGGTAAATGTTACATGGCACGTGCTATATTCCGAGGTGACAAATTTAAGTGTAAATTTTCGTGTTTAAGCTGTGACTTCAAAGTGAAAGTTCTAAATGCTTACTATCTATGGCACTTCTTTAAATTATGTGACCGGTTTTTCACGGCAAAATAAGAAAAAAAAACTATACCTGCGAAAACAGAATGAAACTGTGACTTCACGACGAGCTGTCACTAAAGCTTCGAAGACAGCGCCGCTAAGCGCACTTTTGTTTTTATTGCATATGAACCCTCCTCTCTCGGTGAGAGCTGGGCATGTGCTGATGTTGCTGGAAAAGCCAGTTTTTAATACAGCTCGAGTTAATATGTAGTCACTGAAATCGCTCAGCTTTGTATTGCTTATTTAATCTCGAAAACACGAGACTTTCCCAAGTCTCGTGCATTTTTTGCCACGTGGTAACGAAGCTTCGTCCCTACACGAAGCTTTCCTTACCACGCGGCTCAAAATACACTGGACTTGAGAAAGTTTTGTGTTTTCGAGATTAAATCAGCAACACAAAAACTTATTAGCCGCGCGAGTTGCTCATCGGCTGCGGTAACTTGATCAGTTGACAAAAATAATACATTATAGTGTTCATTCAGACTAAAAGCGCCATGTGCCGACCACGGCTATTAGCCCCGAGAAGTTGGAGTGGCGCCTCCTGGTGAGAGGCCTGATTGACGTCACGGCACGGACTCTTTGATGCCTGCCGCCGCGTGCCTTCATAATGATGCGCTGGCTTCGTGCGCTGTTCCGCTGTTTGAGTTCGCTTTCTGCTCGTCTCAAGCTCCAGATAAATGACTGAAATAGAATCAGTAAAGTTCCTGGTAAAACAATAAATGTTTTACTTTTCTTTCTACGCGATCGCGCGCTCGGTCGTTAGCACTGTGAAAGGGATAAAAAGGTCTGTGTGGCGCTGCTAACCACGATGATGTATTGCATTCTTGGTTACGGCACCCGCATTTCGACGGGTGCGAAAAACAAGAACACAGTTCTGCTTGGATACAACAAACTCTTTGGCGCATTATCATGTGAATTGAGACGCAAGGCACAATATTCACACTATTAGGTTGAGCTGTCCGTGGGTGATTTCTATAAAATATATGAGAGTTTCCCTTTCTCTAGGGTTATTTGTATCGAAAAAAATCCACGTAATTACGGGCAGTGTTTTCGTTGGTGTGCCAAGACCCGCGCTCACGTGCATTATCCAGTGTCGCAATATATCTCGAAAGCGCTCGCCCTAGAATACCACCGCCGCTCTTGTGTCTATTTTGATCGTGTACTTGCTCACTCAACGTGCTGTTCAGTTTCGTGTTTCGATATTTTTTAATAATTTTGGGGCTTCATTTCACGGAATCTATTGAGGTTGCGTGAGGAAATTCTCATACCTGTCAGATTCCGTCTTCGTGCAGAATCGTAGCAACAGTGTTGTCCCACTCGTAACAACCAGTTTAAAATAGCCACCCCATAAATTAATTTTTCTTGCAGTTGATTACTTATACGTGGACATGACGTAAAAGACCAGTCGTTGCCTCACAAAGGAGAAGCTTGTTTAATCATTGTTTGGGCCGCGCCGCTGACTGCGTCATCCAAAGAGTTCATTTCGACTTTGCGGCGCGTGCGTTGGAATCGTTGCTATTGATGGTGCTCCCATGTGAAGTGAACATTACTGTTTGCGGCGCGGCGGTAGATCACCTCAGCATTTCATGCAAATAAGGGTATACGACAGCACAATCCCCGTTGACTGTTGAGAAGAAACACGCGCATATGATCCGAGTAAACGGTCATATCCCAACATTCCCGAAGGCAACGTCAATGCGGCAGTACGATTTCGTTTATTTTTTCAGAAGATGTGAAGTTTGTGCTTATGACAGCCAGATTTAGGTGAAGTCTCCTGTTGGAGAAAGCGCAATTCTGTTGAATCATTTACGTTATTCACAGATGCAGGCGTAACTTGCACGGTAAAGCGTAATGTATTTGGTGAATTGGAACGACGTACCCCTCTAGGATTGGCAGTATTTATAAATAAATAAATAGATAAATAGATAAATAAATAAATAGATAAATAAATAGATAAATAAATAGTTAAACGTTCACGGTAAAACGCAATGTATTTGGTGAAATGGAAACATTCTAATTTCATTTGTGATACTTCGGCACACATGCGTTCTCGTACAAGAGTCTATGCCTAGTTTTAAACACGTTAGCACGAGTTAACATATTTTTTTATAGCACCCATTTCTTGGGGTACGCAATTAAAACAACAATTATCACAGTAAATATTTCATTCGGACGCGAGTCTGCCCATTCTAAGCTAAATAATGAAAACTTTTTGCAGCCTCGATAATTTTCACAACTTATGAAACCTTTCACTTTGTATCTTGAGAGATTTGCGTCGTGCAATTGAGGAGTAACCACGACGTATCGCTAAAATTCGGGTACGCGACGAGCGCAGGAAAAGGAGACAAGCGGAGGAGGAGGAGTGCCCTTGCCGTGACTCCACATCGGCGCGACCGCAGCGACGCCAGTGTTCGTTCTCGGGGCTAATAAGGGTACTTGCTTACTTGTATTCCGGTAAATGGGCCCTCCTAAAGATTTCGTCATGTGGCGTGTATTTTCCTCCTTTCTGTATCAGGGTCACATCGCGTATAGTGAGATCGTAATTCTAAACATGATGAGTGAATTTCGCGGCGCATCGGCGTCTTCACTTTCCTCGTAGACATATACTACACTCGCTGGAATGCCCCCTTCCTATTCCCCCAGCGTAGGGTAGCAAACCGGGCATGTGCCTGGTTAACCTCCCTGCCTTCCCTCTTGTTGTTTATCCCCCCCGCTGGAATGGACGTTGGGTAAGCAAAATTTCAAACCACGATGAGTACTTTTGTGTGCCTCACTCAATGCTCAGCTATACCAACTACAACTTCCCCTAACCCGGTCACCCTCACCTGGCGAATGGGGCGCCTGCCTGACTTCCGCACTATGGCCAAATGTCTGTAGTAAATATTACGGAACGCATCATTCCGTCCGATTCTCCCAGTTCAAGCACACAAACAAGGCTACTCATCAGCAGAAAAAGATATTGCTAGACGTGAAAAGAACCACACAGCAGGCTTGCCGGGCACCTAGGCGAAAATCCGATTGCGCCAAGAACGCAGACACTTCTCGTCTTCCTGGTGGTGGCCGCATCGTCTGTACCTCCGACCTCGAACGTACCGTAAAAATTTCTTGGAATACCCCAATTATGCTGAGTGATCTGTAGTGGCTACCTTCAACCACCAGAGTGGCCGTTGTTCCTGCCGACATCGTTGCTAGCGGAGCACGTGTAATTCGCGACGTCCTCGGCTGCCTCTTTTTCGGTGGTCAGGGTCGCTATGCTGCCCGTCAAGGAAGCGCCGCACTTGTTCCTCGTGTGCGCAACGGGTCCGCCGTCGTGAGTCCACCGTATGTCAAACAGTGGCGCTCCTCGCGTCACGGCGCAGGTGAGGAATATCTTCTCTCCCAGTTGAATGTTGTCGGCTAAAAAGATGGGCATGATTGTCGGCGGTACTGCGTAAACAAGTGGTATTTATCAAATAGAGACTACGGCGCCAGGCTTGAGCAAAAAAAGATTGAACGAAGCGTAGGAATCTGCCGAGACGACTTGCATTTGCTTGCGTAAGCACCCGCCAAACACAGAGCACAGGGTATTACTGGAAGTCGACAAAGGCACCGGAGTCTGCGTTCGAAAGTCATTACAAAGAGCGGCGCAGTTTGCTAATCTTGCGGAAACGAAGCCGTTGGCCTCTCACGTCGATGTGAATGAAAACGCTGAGAAACTGGTAGGAAAGCTTTCGTTTATTCACGAGAAAGAGTTCGTTGCCACAGCACAGACAAGTAGTGCCACTAAGTGGAGAGCTCGCAAGACTTTAATGAACTACTCGCTGTAAAGCGAGCATGACTGCTCTTTAGCGGAGCGTGGCTTCTTGGCGTAACGTGGTTGCTAACCAGACAAGATAGCGGAACTATGCGCAACTCTGCTCCTTTACGGAGCACATACAGGAACTCTTGCTTTCATTAGTTACTGTAATTGTCCAGGAGGAGAAATGAGAGCACATTTGGTAACTCAATCTTATTAATGTAACTCGGAAGAAAATATCTTCTAGTTACTGCATTATTTGGCGTGGAAGGCGACGGTGACTAACGCCCTAACTCCGGCGTTCTCCCTCTGATGACCGATGATGAGTACCACACTCAATTGTCTCTCTCCCATTTCTTGTGCACAGGTTACTAGTTGGGCTTTTTTCTAGCTTTTTTTTTTTCAGCTTGTTTGTTCTTTCGATCGATTGATTGATTGATATGTGGGATTTAACGTCCCAAAACCACCATATAAGTATGAGAGACGCCGTAGTGGAGGGCTCCGGAAATTTCGATCCCCTGGGGTTTTTTCATCATCATCAGCCTGACTACGTCCACTGCAGGACAAAGGCCTCTCCCATGTTCCGCCAGTTAACCCGGTCCTGTGCTTGCTGCTGCCAATTTATACCCGCAAACTTCTTAATCTCATCTGACCACCTAACCTTTTGTCTCCCCCTAACCCGCTTGCCTTCTCTGGGAATCCAGTTAGTTACCCTTAACGACCAGCGGTTATCTTGTCTACGCGCTACATGCCCAGCCCATGTACATTTCTTCTTGATTTCAGCTATGATATCCTTAACCCCCGTTTGTTCCCTAATCCACTCTGCTCTCTTCTTGTCTCTTAAGTTTACACCTACCATTTTTCTTTCCATTGCTCGCTGCGTCGTCCTCAATTTAAGCTGAACCCTCTTTGTAAGTCTGCAGGTATCTGCTCCGTAGCTAAGTACCGTCAAGATACAGCTGTTATATACCTTCCTCTTGAGGGATAGTGGCAATTTACCTGTCATAATTTCAGAGTGCTTGCCAAATGTGCTCCACCCCATTCTTATTCTTCTAGTTACTTCAATCTCGTGGTTCGGCTCCGCGGTTATGACCTGGCCTAAATAGACAGTCTTTTACAACTTGAAGTGCACTATTACCTATCTCGAAGCGCTGCTCTTTTCCGAGGTTGTTGTACATTACTTTCGTTTTCTGCAGATTCATTTTAAGACCCACCTTTCTGCTCTCCTTGTCTAACTCCGTAATCATGAGTTGCAATTCGTCCCCTGAGTTACTCAGCAATGCAATGTCATCGGCGAAGCGCAGGTTACTTAGGTACTCTCCATTAACTCTTATCCCTAGCTGTTTCCATCCTAGGCTTCTGAAAACCTCCTGTAAGCACGCGGTAAATAGCATTGGGGAGATTGTGTCCCCCTGCCTTACACCCTTCTTGATTGGTACTCTGTTGCTTTCTTTATGAAGCACTATGGTAGCAATTGATCCCCTGTAGATTTCTTCAAGGATGTTTATATATACTTCATCTACGCCCTGATTCCGCAGGGTCTGTATAATGGCTGATATTTCTACTGAATCAAACGCCTTCTCGTAATCTATGAAGGCTATGTATAGTGGTTGGTTATATCCTGAGCATTTCTCTATTACCTGATTGATAGTATGAATGTGGTCGATTGTTGAGTAGCCTGTTCGAAATCCTGCTTGTTCCTTTGGTTGATTGAATTCTAATGTTTTCTTTACTCTGTTAGCAATTACCTTTGTAAATAGCTTGTATACTACAGACAGCAAGCTAAT
The DNA here is from genome assembly GCF_043290135.1 of Rhipicephalus microplus. Taxonomy (NCBI): domain Eukaryota; kingdom Metazoa; phylum Arthropoda; class Arachnida; order Ixodida; family Ixodidae; genus Rhipicephalus; species Rhipicephalus microplus. Next base: position 97,143,744 of record NC_134708.1, read on the forward strand.
CGGCCTGTAATTCTTCAAGGCCTTGTCATCTCCTTTCTTGTGTATTAAGATGATGTTAGCGTTCTTCCAAGACTCTGGTACTCTTCCCGTCAGGAGACACCTCGTAAACAGGGTGGAAATATTTTCTAACACAATCTGTCCTCCATCTTTCAGCAGATCTGATGTTACCTGATCCTCACCAGCAGCTTTGCCTCTTTGCATGCTCTTCAAAGCTTTTCTGACTTCTTGTATCATTACTGGTGGGGTGTCATCTGGGTTAATGCTAGTTCTTGTAGTATTAAGGTCGTGGTTGTCCCTGCTACTGTACAGATCTCTGTAAAACTCCTCCGTTATTTCAACTATCCTATCCATATTGGTAGTTATTTTGCCCTCTTTGTGCCTTAGTGCATACATCCGACTTTTGCCTATCCCAAGTTTCCTCTTCCCTGCTTTGACGCTTCCGCCGTTTTTCAGAGCGTGTTCAACTCTCTCCGTGGTATACCTTCTTACATCGGATACCTTACGCCTATTAATGAGCTTCGAAAGCTCTGCCAGTTCTATTTTTTCTGTTGTACTTGAGACTTTCATGATTTGACGCTTGTTAATGAGATTCTTCGTTTCCTGGGAAAGCTTGCCAGTGTCCTGTCTAACCACCCTGCCTCCAAGTTCCACTGCACACTCCGTAATGATACTCGTCAGATTATTATTCATTGTATCTATGCTAAGGTTGGTTTCTTCACAAGAGCCGAGTACCTGTTCTGAAGCGAGACTCTGAATTCCTGTACTTTCCCTCTCAGTGCTAGCTCATTCATTGGCTTCTTGCGTATTAGTTTCTGTCGTTCCTTTCTCAGGTCTAGGCGAATTCGAGACCGTACCATCCCATGGTCACTGCATCGTACCTTGCCAACCACTTCCACATCCTGCACGATGCCTGGGTGTGCACTCATTATAAGGTCTATTTCGTTCTTATTTTCGCCATTAGGGCTCCTCCATGTCCATTTGCGGTTTCCTCGTTTTCGGTAGAAGGTATTTAAAATCCGTAAATTATTGCGTTCTGCGAATGCTACTAGTAGCTCTCCTCTGGCGTTTCTAGTACCGATGCCATAATCCCCTACTGCCTTGTCTCCAGCCTGCTTCTTCCCTACCTTTGCATTAAAGTCTCCCATCAGTATTGTATACTGTGTTTTTACCTTACTCATTACCTAAAACTGAGCACATGGGCCTACAGCATTTCCGCCCCCATCGGAAATGCAGCCGCCGCGGCCGGGATTCGATCCCGCGACCGCGGGTCAGCAGCCGAGTAGCTTAGCCACTAGACCAACGCGGTGGGGCTTGTTTGTTCTTTTGAATAACTTGACTTGGGTGCGGATTTCATAACGGTACCATCTGAAGGCACTATCCGCATCACCGTCGCCAGTTATGCTCATCACGCATGAGGCATGGCAGAGCGATCTCACGATGCTGATTAGAACTTGCAAGTTTTTGCTTCGTGCTTGTTGGGAAGGAGAGAAGGCTGCACAACTAATCGGCCACTTCTGTCGACATGGGTCGTTACCTCAATCCACCCGCTCGTCCATGCGAGAACTTCAAGCGTTTCTGCGTTACATTACGTTCGATCATTGGTTCACCAGATATACAACACATCTCGTTCGTGTTCTCACCTTCGATGCGGAGGGCGGCCGTGTAGCTGGCGCTCCCGGCGGCGTTCAACACCGTGCACGTGTAGTTGCCGACGTCCTCGGCGGCGGTGGCTTCAACAGTCAGGACGGCCACGTTTTCCGTCAGAACCCTGACGTGCCTCCTGGGGCTGTCGTCTATTCGGCCCGAGTCGTGCGTCCACACGAAATCGAAGGGACCCACGCCGCTCGAGACGACGCATGTGACTGTGCTCTTCTGTCCGAGCACGGCGTTCTCCGGGAATGAGAACGGCATGATTAGGGGCCCTTCTGAAGGGAAACGTGCATCGTTGTGTGAGTGTGGTCGAAAGGCCGCGATCAACTGACTTCCAGCTGCACTCCGAAACGGCCTTACCGGCCCTTTTGCAGGATACGAGGTATTGCGTTCCTAAAAGCAGGAGCAGTTGGCCAGCCCGGCATTCCATGTCGATGCGTGCAGTGCGGAATATTATTGCTGCGCGTGGTCGCACGGCTTTGCACTTTTTGCTCGACTGAAGAGGAGAGTGCAGCATAAACTTCGCGACAGAGGTATAAGCGAGGTAGGTGGACAACTAGCGCCACACAGAGGCCACTGCGAGAAACATTAGTCGGAAGGTCGCAACGCCTAATTTGTATTTTTTTCTCTCCATCGTTCCTGTCGGGAACGCCAGCTCGCTCCTGTAATAGAAAAGTCTGATAAATGGATTGAGCTTTTTTGACGTTTAGTGGAATGCTTATATAGTGGAAAATAATTGGTGATTCGTTCACTCTGCCGAAACTTGGCATAAGTTTTGTCTGCGCTCCGTAAGGCTATCGCATGGCTGATAGATTTAGTGATGTACAGTCACACAGCTTACATAAACAGGCGCAGGAATGCATACGGTGACTACTGTCACTTTTTATAACTGTATTCCTTTATAAGACTTTCTTTTTTTTGTTTCTTGGGTGTGTCATTCTGCACATTCTTACCCGTGCGTGTAGGGTAGGAAACCTTGATGCGCGTTTGTCAACTTCCCTGTGTTGTCCTTTGCTCTTTTCTGTGTGGCTCCTTTGTATGGCTGTAGCTGTTACTTCTGCATGGCTAGTGTAGCGACGCAACTGCACATCTTAAGGCGATGCGCGCGGTTGTTGGTGACATCTGTAATTTCCAACGTATAGCTGACCGGTGATCGCTGTGTTCTCTCCTGTGGTCAATGATGTGTCTAGTGGAGGCGCTTCTGTAATGACCCGGTGCTAATTTTCTGCCTTCGGAACGGTCACATATTCTCAAAAACACACCTTTACCTGCCTGTTGTAAAGAGAGAAATACTGCGAAACGAGAGCCTTCGAAGGTGGTCAAACTTTCTCGATGACTTAGTCCACTTTGCGGCGGTTGTCAAACAAGAACAGACGTGTTGGATGGCACGTTTATGTTGACTGTGTTTGTGTGTCACACTTGAAATTAGTGCACACTGAGTATTACGGTGACTGGTGAACACATCGCGCTGTTGTGAGCTGGCACAACCAACCCACGCGATGCGCGCAGCAACGGGCGTGCCATACGATGGAGGGATAATGTTGAAACTATATGGCAACAGCATACCAGGTGTCAGCTTCAAAAGCGCAAAGTTAAACAATATTCAAATATGGCTCTGTGCTAAAATCAAAATGAGATAACCGTGGAAATGTAATGACAATAGATAGGTTAGTTAATTCATAGCGGTTCAAATGGTTGAAGGACGTTCCAGTAAAAAACGATAATCCGATAAGGACCGAAATTAGAATAACGGGCTTGTTTGCGGCGTTTCTTCTAGCAAATGCGTGTGATGTACAGTATCACTGAATTTGCTAATAAGTACTTGAACAGAAAAAACCCGTGCATTCAGATCAGTATCAAAATGTATTAGGCTTGGTAAAAACTTACTACACACGCACACATACACAGTTCTACGATGTGTTTAGCAATTAACTCGGTACTGCTTAATAAAGACTAGTTAGTTATCAAGCGCTGAACAAGCAAATTATATATTGGCCCATCTCAAAATATATTTCCAATATATCTTGCGGTGTCATGTTTTATACAGTTGAGCGAAACTCGAAAGTGCATGGCGCAGAAAGAAGATGTTTTCCAGAGATTATTCTTTGAAAATGCTTTACGCAAAACCAGAATAACCGCCATGTTTGTTTTTTCTGTCAAGACAATATGCGACGGTCACCAGAACACGCTTTAACGCGAGATGCGGTGCTAACGTGATATTAATGAGCGCCCAAAATACTTTTTCCGCATATATTCAGCCCCTCCCTTCTCCCCTAGTGTAAGTTCCATCAACGCCTCCTCTAGAAAGATGCCGGTGACCTGAGCCGAGAAGCTGGTTCCTGGCCCTCTCCTGTTCTCTCCTCCTCCGCTGCCCCAACAGTGTTGGCGTTGAGCGCTCGCTGTGGCGGCAGCTTTAAACCTTGAAGTCTCTGAAATTAAAGCAATGTGTGCTGCCGTCTCGGAGGCAACAGTGTCATACCTTAGTGTTGGCGTCACTTCCGAATCTAGCCGAAGTACTAGTGTCGGCTGCGAGCGTTTCTCGCGGAAAAAGCATTGAACCACGAGGAACCGCCCGTGCGCATAGGAAAGCGTGTGATGTCGCAGGCATCTTTCTAGAGGAGGCGCTGGTTTCATTTGTGGGAAACGCGCCTTGAATGACGAAACCGACGGTCAGGACTAAATTTCACGGGGAATGGCACAGTGTGCTCAAATGCCACCGAGCAATGTGCGACGCTCAGTTCCTGTACGAAACATTGACCTTCCCAACGCCGTTGTCAAAAAGTATAGTAAAACGAGCCAAGTAGAAACATAGCGCGTCTCGTAAAAAAATACAGTGACTAGAGAGCCGCTATTTCAATCAGTTGCTGTGGTAACACTTGCCTATAGTACAGAACAATCCAAAGCAATTAAACACAGCACATTATTCACTTAATTTGTGTGGGTGACTGGACTCCAATGCGCTCTATTCACAGCTGTTTTTGGTGGTTTCGCGACTTCCCTACTTGTCACATGCAGTTTCTGCGTGACGTAACCGAGTTGGCGCGCTTCATGCGCGCCGAGTGCAATCAGTTGCGATTTCGCCCGTGAAATTCGATGATGAATATCTGGATCTACGTGGAATCGCTGTGATTTAAAAAAAAATGCGTAGTTTCGTGTAGCGTGATAGCGTTAGCGTTATATGGTTTAGCGTTCCCCAGATAGTGGGGGGTTGAGAGAATACTCAGAATAGCGTTACCGTGTCGCAAATGTTCGTGTGGCACGGTAACATTGTAGCCTTAACCCAAGGTGTATACCACGCTGAATGAGTTAAACAAGTGAAAATACAATAAAAAACTGACACCTCCCGCTTGTATTCGCGCATGCAGCAATATTACTATACCTCGTTTCATACATCAGGTGCAACGCTGTGCAAGAAGTTTCGACCAGCAAAGCGTACAACTACGCGCGTTTCGTGGTCGCTCGTGTGGCATCAGATTAGTGCTGGTGCACCCTGGCGTTTCTTTGTGCTCCCTTTTGGCGCGCCTGGCAAACAGAAGAAAGTTGGGTGAGCACAAAAGGACGCGGTACCGAACGACCCTGCGGTGTCTTATCCTGCACTGACAGTGAAAGTCTAGGTGAGCGCCATCGTGACGTACCCAGAGTAGAGATAGAAAGCCTGTATGTGATGTCATCGGAAAACTAAGCTATACAGCCACAAAATATCAGGCGTTCAAGGTCGTTTTTTGTTTGTAAGGCACATAAAATATTCAGTTACTTCGCGCCGTAATAACGAAAGAAAAAAATTAGTTATTGGTGGTGAGAACATCGAACTACTTTTCGTCGCGAACGCATCGACTGCAAGAAGACTCGCTAGCTTCCGCAACGTTGCACACGGATTGTGAAACAGAGTACACTTGTTTTAGTAATAAATAAAAGTAAATAAAAATATACTACTCACCAAAAGCGAAACCTTTGTGTTGCAGGTTTCTTTACACAGATCTTCTAGTTAGGCCTAATGAAGTTCAAAATGGGAAGCGATCTGTAGAACTGCGTTAAGTTATCTGCAATACTCGGCCGCCGAAGCTATGTGTACGTGACGAAAAGCGGAGCCATTTGACATTCGAAAATTAATTATACAGTGGAGGCACCAAGAGACGACCACTGAGCTTTCAGCTATATTGTTACGTGCGACGTACATTAAGTGCAATAGATAATAACTCAATCACATCTAAAGGGATGAACATTTGTATGTGCCAGCCATCCTTCTTCACTTGGGTGAACAATAACATATAACAGATGTAATATATATATATATATATATATATATATATATATATATATATATATATATAAGATAAAGAAGTGTAAGGGCTAGCTAGTTTATTCGTGTTTTGACACAATAATAATGAGATCTACCAGACAATAACACCAAGGAATGTATAGGGGAAGTTGTTAGACCATTTGATATGCAAATGTGAAGAAAGAAAAGTGGATGAAAAAATAACTTGCCGTGAGCAGGAACCGAACCAGCGACCTTTGAATAACGCGTTCGATGCTCTACCACTGAGCTACCACGGCGGCTATACCCCCAGCCACTTTGTTAGGTTTTATATGTGAATTTAAACGTGGGAGTATCAGTCAGTGCCACCTGTAGCCATGGAAGTGAGTGTGGCACACTCTTTATGAGCCGGTTTGGCGTCACGTAGCACGTGAACTTAATACGAGCTGGCAGCTGACCAGTGGTCCCTTCATGTGCGCGCATCTCCGTGTACACGGAGACGCGCGCGCATGAAGGCTCTCTATACTCGTGGTTATTTATATATGTAAAAAAAACGCGACTGGACACAAATTTATGAAAAATTCGTGGTGACAGGCTGCTTGTAACTTTGCATTTGTCGATTTCGCCGTAGTAGTTCATCACAAAAAACCGGGAAGCCGTGATGGTGCACTTTGGCTGCAAATTCAATTGAGGTATAAATTTTTATTTCAGGCCATCGTTACTCTAATAAAGCGTATCCGCGCCAAATCGTGGGTTATTCGAAAATGTGCACGCGTTTTTACATTTCAGTGGAAACACTGAAGGAAGCCGAAGAGCGTAGTGGAAGCAATTGCTCACTACCCAGTGCGGACTTATCGTTCCGCGAAGTTTTTAAACGAGCAAGGTGTCGTCGCGTATCACGTACTTAGGCGTTGCGTAGGTTCCGCAAAATTACGTGCATTGGAACTGTTATCACGTATAATACGCTTACCCTTGACTAGAAGCTGCGAGCTCGCACTGTCCGATCCGGCGACGTTGCTGACGGCGCACGTGTAGTTGCCGATGTCCTCGGCTCCCACATCCGTGATGGTCAGCGATGACAGCGTCTCCGAATGCTGCTGCACGTGAAGTCTGTGGGCGTCCTGCACTGGCAAGCCGTCCTTCGTCCAGACAAATTTTAGCGGCTCCGTACCTTCGAGTACGGCACAGTGAACGATGACTTTCTTCGGCATGGCTTTGGTCGACGGAAAGTTGAAAGGCTGTACCTTAGGCGGTTCCACTGAAAGCAACGGCATAGCCTTCAGACACATTGGCCGCTTGCTTATGTAGGAAACTGCATATCTGCAGTGCTCTCACCTGGTTGTCCGTGACACGTCCAAGCGAATACTACCACCGAGGTGGTTGTGATTAAGCCACTGAAAAAGTAGCGCACCATTGTCTCCTTAACTAGTTTGACCATCCTGAAGCTTCCTTGGCAGCGGCTTGACATGTACTGACGTCAAAACCTCTTCCTGCTCTGCATTCGAGAAATTGCAAGTTGGGGTCTGGGCAAGCCGTGGACAACTAGCGCCACCTGACGGCAATATTTAGAACGAATACGTCATTGTGTGTTCCGTTGTGCACGCAGAGTGGCGGCAGTTTGGGCTCAACTTTCTCCGCCGACGGGATGAGGGCGCTGCCAGTTTTGAAGAGTACGTAAAGCCACACCATTGCTGTGAGCATAAGCAATTGATTCATTCCTGTGCACTGGTCGGAGAAAATTCTGCAGCTCGCTCAGAATCACCCATGAAGTATAGTTTGCGCGTAATACTCACTCTGACTCATGGACACGCTCGGACTCATACTGACCGCTCGATCTGAGGCTGAGTGAGTCCGACTAAGTCGACCAGTGAGTTCGTTAGTCTAGAATTAGCTTTTTCAATCACGGTTTCAACGCTTTATTAACACCGATTTCTCACGTAATCGTAGCTCCTGGTGCCTTTGGATCAGTACATTTGATTATGAGTTATGAGTGGTTGCAAACCAGCAATGACATTTTTTTTTTGAGGGGGGGGGGGGGGAGGCAGCATAAGATATATATTCAAGAATTTCCCCAGAAGAGTTGGCGGGTGCAGGGGAGGTGGGTTCCACGTAATTCGCGCCAGTGATCAATAAATATTGGCATTTGAATATTTATCGATCATACGAGTGATACCGCTTCGAAATACTTGCGAGTATACGCGCGAGTATAAACATGAATCCAGGTAAGGCACATAGAAATAGTGGAATTCACTAGATAGGATCACTGGTCGGTAAACGTTAGTAGAAATCCCTCAGATTCACTCAAGAAGTGTATTCTATGCTTTGGCATCTCTCGGACTCACACTCACGGAAGTTTTCCTGAACCGGGCTCACTCTCACTATTTTTTTTTTACTAGCACTCGCTCGGACTTAAACTCACCAAAATATCACTTACCAGGACTCACTCGGGCTTACTGCTCGGCCTGAGTGAGTTCGCCGACCTATGTTCCTGTGACGTGAGTTTGTCGATATTTCGTAGGTACATTGCAGTGTGATCTTGAGTGCATTTTCCGAAAGATGGCACTATACAATACGGTGTCCAGTGGAGTTCGCACTGGATCACTCGTAATGTTTCACCAGCAGAACAATAATGGTAATATTCAATGGCCCTTTTGAATGAAATTCAGGAAATGTGGAAGATATATTGGTGGCAACACGAGAAAAAAAATGTTTTACGGGGAAGAGTGTATGGCCTCAATGCGAATAGAAAAGGTGCAAAAACAAGAAAGAAAATAAAATAAAAAATAAAATAAAAGCAAGCGTATTGCAGTACTCTAGCATTCTTGACAGGAGACTGAAGAGCCTGGATTTTTTAAAAGAAAAAAAAAACGCAACGAGGACGTATCACGAACTGTTGCTGCAGGATTAACAGTACGTAATTCTATAATTAAAGCGTAGAAGCACGAGCGCTGCAGTTTTTGCACATGCATCACTGTGCAACATTTTTTTACGCTTTATTCCCTTCATATAACATCGATAACCTACGCGACAGCAGATAAAAATGTCACGTCTAAATACAGCTGGCTTGAACGGCATTTGAAAGCTTACACCTCTAAATTTTGCTGATGAACTCATTTTATGATGTCACGCAGAGGGACAAATTTAAGAGAACACCGAGAGGGTCAGCAAGCTGAAATATCTGAGCTTATGTGAAGGCGACAGCACCTAACCAAAACTGCAGTAGTTCGAAACGTCTTTTTGCCTTGTCGGCAGAAATCTTGGATAGATAAATATGACCCACCGGTTACTACGAGGTCCGCGGTGAACACGTCATTTCCGGCCTCGTTCGACACCCGACAGGAGTAGTTGCCAACGTCAGTTCCGGACACTTCGTGTATGATGAGTGTGGACATCTTGTCGAGAGGATTCTTCACTGCGAACTTTGACCCACCAGTCAATCTTTCTCCATTTTTGAGCCACTCAAAGGTCAGCGGCAGAGCGCCCTCTGTGGCGAAGCACGTCACGGTTACGTCTTTTCCGAGTGACGGGTTCTTCGGAAAAGAAAACTGCTGTATTTTGGGTGATTCTGCAAAAATGGACGGTGAGATGGTAGGGAGAAAACGGATTGCGACGAAGGTATGTGCTTAAGGTTTGACGCTTGAGCCCTTGTACATGCTTGGAGCTCAGAATAAATTGTGCTTCAGAGTTTGAGTGCGTGGGATTTGCTTACCGACGAAACGGCTGGAAGTCGCGCAGGCTATAGCCAGGAACATCAAGGCAGAGTGTAGCGGCGTCATGGTGGTAACCGCTCAGTAACACAAACTCAAGCTGGCAAAACGTATCGGAAGCCGTTCAGGGAACGGGCGAAAGGAAAGGTCCGACCTGCGTTCTTAGCGTCCGCGTAAATGAATGGAGATCATTTTGGCAAGACAAGCGAGCGAGCCGTTTTATTCCTCCCGCGGAAAACTAGCGTCACCCAGCGGGCGAGTTGGGAACGACGTCGAGCGTGCGGTGGTTTTGAAACGACGAACGTCCACATCGGAACGTGACTCGTACTTTCACATTAGAATGAGACACCACGTCTGAATACACGCTCAATCGCCGTTATTCGTGGTTCAGTTGACTATACTATAACGAAATGCACTGCTCAAATGGCTGAATGTTTGAGTTCGAGGTTCAGATATGTGAGCCGGTAGCTGCACTTGTGCCGAAGTTGAGTTTCAGACTATCGATACTCGCTGCAGTTACAAAGTATGCAAGTTCAATGGTGAACAACAAAGTTTGTCCGTTCTTCAAGACAAGTGATCACGCAGAATAAGCAACTCGTTGAAAATCAACGAGATGCAGGAAGATGGCATACAAATACAGTCATCATACTCTGTTTAAATAGAGAAACTTGCGATGCCAGCAGAAAAATTCTGTGTGACACAGCTACTGTGATTATGTTATGCTAAATCAGCACGTTTGTGCTGGGCGCTACGAGTTGTCTTGCCGCGGTCGTTTGGTGGTATTGCTGCGGTTACATTTGTGGACGAAGTCACGGTTTCGATTCCCATCGCGAGGGCTTCGTTCCGAAGTGCCGCCATACATAATGCTTATGTATTGACTTCGGTAAGAAGCCTACCTTGAGTATGTTTTCTACAACCTCTGTCATGGATCAAATACTATTGAGGGGATGTTAAATACTATTAAATAATGGAATGATTGAATCAATAAATCAGTCAGTATGGGGTCGTGCACTGACCTTTAACGAGCAGCTCTGCGCTGTAACTGTCGCTGCCCACCGCGTTGGAAACGCGACACGTATAGTTGCCAACGTCTTCAGCGGTGACTTTCGGAATCGTTAGCGTCGAGAGTGTATCGGTGAGCAACCGGGGCGTCGCCCTGGTCCCCTCGTCCAATGAGCGGCCGTCCTTAAACCAGGTAAATGTCAGCGGGCGGCTTCCCCGAATGGCGATGCAGGACACCACGAGGGTTTCCAGCAGGGGATGATCCTTGGCGATCAACACGGGCTGCAGCTTGGGGGCTTCTGTTTAAGTGTATGTGCAAAAAAGTTGCTAGATTACTTTGATCGGGTAGATACTACTTATTCCCCGAGCGTTACCTTGTGCTGATGCTCTAAGAAGAAGGAAGGATGCTCCAAATAACCAGCCGAGACTCCAAGCCGAAGCAGACGCAGCCATCTCCACGGATACCAGCTTCTTTCGTGGGGCGGTAAGCTTGTGACGCATACGGCGCTGATTGCCTGAAGCGCATGCTTTTTTCCCGACGTAGACAGCTGGCGCCACACCGAGTCCAAAACGGTAACTGCGTCGCTGGTGCGAAGCGGTGTTTTTGAAAAAGCGAACCGAGAGAGGTTTTCTTTTCCCTGGGATATTGAACATCGCGCGCAATATGTATTGCGTTCGTTTTTCCAGTCCACGTCTTGAATACCCATTCGGTGATGGGAATCCTTTTTCGTCTCATAAAAGAAGTTCAGAAAAATACTGAAATTCTGCATTTAAGGAAGGAAGGAAGGAAGAACTGCAAAAGAGAAGGCAGGGAGGTTAACCAGGCGCATTCGCGGTTTACTACCACGTGTATGAATGCACGCACACGTGCAAACGCGCGTACGAACATTAAATATTGTAGAATACGCCCTCCGCCCTCCCCGAAAATATGTTTACTACGCCCCTGCTGCCTACCGAACGTTCTGCATGTATGCCAAGGAAGTGCGTAATCTGTGCACACGATCGTTGCGCTCGCTTGATGGAAGTTATATTCAATTGACATAAACTACCAAATGTTCAGCGAAAATGATACGCAATTTTAAAAGGACGCAAGAATCATGAGAGAGAGAGAAATATAGAGGAAAGGCAGGTAGGTTAACCAAGCTTGGCTCGGTTGGCTACCCTACACTTGGAGGGGAGGGGAGGTGGAATAATAGAAAGGAAAAAGATAGAAAAGATGAGAAGTAAGGACGAGAAGGATGATTAGTCAGCTCGAGACTACACAGCATGGTCTCACACTGTTCTTTCGTCAGCGCTCGTGGTCCTGAAGAAGTACAAGAGGGCTTTTGTGACATTGCGCGTATGCGAAATCGGCGGCTAATGTCCGAGGATCTTCTTTTCTGTAAGAGGTCGCGAATCCAGCTGACGGAGCTTGGCTTCCATAATACGTCGTTCAGATTGGTATGCTTGGCAGTGGCATAGAATGTGCACAAGCGTCTCTTCACAGGCGCAAATGTTGCATGCCGAACTGCTCGCCATTCCAAGGAAACAAGAATACGCATTCGTAAATGCCACGCATGAGCTCATGCGGCACAGCAAAGTTTCAGCGCATCGTGGGAGCCCGGATGGCAAACCAAGTAGCAAGTTTGGGTCGACAGAATACAGGTGCGCGTTGGAGAAACCCGGCGTATTCCATTTTAGGATAGCTATACGGAGAGCGTGTGATTGTAGTCGCCTTGCTGCGTTCATTCTCAAGAGTGGTATGGGCGTGCGCAGGTCTTGGTGATGAGCCAATCGAGCAGCTTCACCCGCGCGGTCATTGCCGACAATTCCGCAATGACTCGGCGACAACTGAAATACAATATCGTGACCTTCCTCGACTGCTTCGTGGTAGTCGTGCCTTATGTGATATACTGATTGTTCGTGTAACCTTTGCTGTATAGCGAACCGTAGTGACTGTAAGGCTGACCTCGAAAATCAAACATTCTAATCGGACATAGAAGGCGCCCACGTCTCGAATGCCGCGGAATCCAAAGCGTGTGGGAGTATTAACCGTTTAGCAGTTGATTTGCGCGAGAGATATTTAGAACAGTTGTAGAACGGTGACAGAGCCGGGGTTGTCACTGGCCTACAGATAGCAGTGTACACGGCGTGGACACGGATGATACCAAAGATGGGGTGGCCTTAAATACACATTCAATGATCCCAAACGATGAGCACAAATTAAAGGGAATTCAAAGTAAATATCGTGCATTGATGTACTGAGATAGACAGAATCAGCGTACGTTCAATTTAATCAAGAGTTAATCAACAGTGAACAGAAATGCATAGACTCACCTAAGCATAAATCGAGAATGAATCAAATTACTTGCACTGCGTGTGTAAATGAACGTAAACTAAAAAAAGATAAGGAAGGAGATTTGATAGGGTATTACACACTGAGGCGAAGAAAACTAGTTTAAAGTGATTCAGGGTGACTGAGAGCGCCTTTGAGAGCGCACGTTCTCCTGAGGTCTCTTAAGCGCTACAGAACTCGGTGTCCTTTTTTATATTTGTTAGACTGTCGATTAGATTTGTACAAATCTTTTGCATATTTGGCTTTGCTTTTCACGTATAATCAAACGTGGCGTCTCGTGGTCTCACCTGTGACGATAAGTGGCGACGTGACGCTATCCGAGCCGGCAGCGTTGCTCACGGTGCAGGTGTAGTTGCCGACGTCTTCGGCGCCAACTTGCGGTATCGTGAGGGAAGAGACGGTTGCGGAGAGCCGCTTCACTTGATTCCTCCCGGCGCTGCTCAGTCTCGAGCCGTCTTTGAGCCACTGAAACTGGAGCGGTTCGGTTCCTTCGAACACGGCGCAGTGCACCGTCACTTTCTTCGAGGCCTGCTTGATGACCGGAAAGGTGAACGGCTGCAGCCTCGGCGGTTCGACTGAAAGCAGCGTGCACTTGTTCCAGTGAGGCCCTTCTTGGCGTGCTGGCAGAATTAATTGCAGTACTTCGCTCATTACTGCGACAGCAGTAGGAATTTCCGTACGGGGTTTTACGCTGTCGTTCCCGTTACGTCGTCAGGTAGCGTCATCATCCGCATCATTACCAGCCCAATGCAGAACGATGGTCTTCGCCAAGGAATTACAATTTACCCTATCTTGTGCGAGCATATTTCATCTTATCCCTGCAAGCTTTTTAATTTCGCCAATCCATCGGATTCGCTGCTGTCGTACTAGGCTGCCTTTCTGATTTCTTGGTATCCAGTCTGTTGCTCAAACTGACCACTTGTTTGTTTTGTGCTATATTTGGCCTATCGGCGAGTTTAAAATAAGCGAAAGAAATGAGCCTGAGCAGGTTACATCATGTACAGGCAAAGCTTCGCCTTTTGACAGTCGCTGGATATGAAACTTGTAGCCTCTATATGTGGCGATGTGAACTTTTGAGGATGTTGCGCTGACCATTAACGCGCATCGCACGAAAGTTGCGCGCGACAACATTGTGGTGGCCTTAAGTGACCTGAATGGAGCTGCCGGATTGATTGGCGGGGCTTTCGGCAACGCTTTTTTTCTTCTCAGGGCCTCAATAAAGTTCATGCTCACTCACTCACTGCGTCGTACTCGGACTCGAGGCTGGCGCGTGCGCGTGTGTCTCGGAGGCGAGGCTGCATGCATCAGCTCTAAAACTCTGCTTATGGCGTCACTTGAAAGCTCCACGTGTTCCTTCTCGCCGTATGAAACGCAGGTGAAAAAAAAAATAATTAGAGACGGACAAACATGGACGTACGTGAACCCATTCATGCCTACGCGTCTAATGTCTGATGTGTTTCGTCTTTCTCAAAGCTATAATCATGGAGATGACATCGCGTGCGTTGTGGCCAATATGCTCTCTTACTGTGAGGGATGCGCTCGCTGTTGTGGGGTGTACCGATAAGTAGAGACAGCTAGGCAGCTAGACAGCTAGACAGTAATAATTGAAGTAAGACCTCATTATCACTGACATTTTTTTAAGGCGACGCTAGGTAGCTACGTGCCGCCTTCTCGTTTCGATGGCGGTATTAATTAATACGTTATCATCAACAACCATCATCACCGCTGCTGTCGCAGTAAACAAGTTCAGCGCTGTAATATGCCGAGTAATCTCTCGTTAGGCTCACCTTCGGGTTGTGCTCTTCCGCATGTTGTGATGATGATCATGATGAGAAGTGAAGATGACCGGTATAGCACCATTACTGGGTCTAGTGACGTGATGCTTGAACAGACCTAACGAGAAGTCGGCGCTTCTGCGTCGATCGCACACTGCGCCTTCTCATAAACCCGTGTGTCGCGCCGCCCACGTCAGTTGAAACTCTCGCGTGGACAGCTAGCGCCAGCCCGTGACTATTAGGTGAACGTACGAGTACCCGTGCCAAAGTTGACCGCGTTTTGAAATGGGCACAGGGATGAACGCACGTTCAAGTTTACGAAGTGTCGGGGTAAATGCGTACAACGTAATGTTAGCTTTTCTGATTCAACTTGTTATGTAGCTGCAAATGTTATGCTAATTATGTACGTCTTCTCGGAGAGGCGACAACGGAATGTGGGTACTGGAAGTTTCCGAACGAGCAACATTAAAAGCAGGTAACAAAAACTCCGCAAGTCCGCCAGACTGGCCATGTTTGCTGCTCTAAGCAGGAAACATCAAAAGAATCAAAATATCACAAGAGTGACCACTTTTCAGTTATAACATGATGCGCAATGGACGCAGTGTACTGCACTGACACCCATTCAGCTTGACACACACGTAGTTGCCTCCTTGCACTCTAAGAGTGATGTTCCCATAGATGGTATATTGCTGCATGCTGCTACGGTTCCTTGCGTTCCTCTGAAACGTTCTCAACGATGTCGATTCCACAGATTACTTACAGTGTCAAAAAAGGAAGAAATAAACTTTTGATTTTTGCTTTGCCGAAGTTTCAGGTCTTTTGCCCCGGAAGTCCACAAAGTTCTGTTTTAGCGGCGTGGCCATACTACACAACGACAGAACTGCTGCAGGTGCTCGCAGTTCTCGTCTCCCGTTCAGTGGTCACGTCGTCTTCTAAACATCATTATCAGTTAACCGAGTGCAGCTTGCGAGTGGCAACGAGAACATCTAACGACACTGAATATCCAACGCATCATGCAGGACTGTCAGGCGTTCGGGGTAGTCAACTGGGATTTGCGTTTAGGTTGGTCGTTCCGTGAAGTTCGTGCGCCACTTTAAATGGTTCCGTGACAGGTCGTGCGTATTGTAAATTATGGGGCATTTCGAATTTCGCATTGCGGCATAGATGTGTGCATTTGTAAAAGATGCCCACTTCATATGTAGTTGATCTGTGTCAGCGACGCCACTTTCTGGTACGTATGACATACGGTTCTGAAGCCACGATTATTTGAACACGTAAATCGACTTAGACGATCGTTCCCCGTGTGTAGGAATTCAATAAAAAAGAAAGCCTGCGATTAGCTAAACTGGCAACGTGTGAGCGAGAAAGTCTGAAAACGTTTACATAGATTCGTACGAGCTTAAGGTTCCAAAATAAAGCGCAAATGACTTCAGAAACACGCCATTTACTGCGAGAGTCTTGAGCACCACCAGTATTCAGACTTGACGATAGTTCACGTTTTAAACGACGCAGTAAGTGGAAACACGGACAACAAAGCATCATGCACGAGAAAAACAGCAAGAAAGAAGGAATAACCAAAATAACGAAATTGTTGACGGAACACCGTTTGACGTTGCCGATACGCCCGTGTGTTCAGATTGGGGTGCACGTTAAAGAACTTCAGGTGGTCGAAACTTGCGGAGCCCTCCATTACGGCGGCTCTCATACTCATATGTTGGTTTTGGGACGGTAAACCCCACATGCCAATCAAGTCATTGCTTTTCTGACGTCACGAGTAATATATCTGCGTGCACAACTTGAGTATACGTCTAGTGCCGCCGAAGACCGCGCATGCGTAGACGAAATCATCAACCTGCTTTCAACCGATGCTCATGCATCGCGCGTAAAACCCATCTCTGTGCTGCTCACCTTCAATGGTGAGCGCCGCAGTGAAACTTCCGCTTCCGGCCTCGTTTGCGGCTGTGCACGTGTAGTTTCCGACGTCTTCGGCGGACACTCTCTCGATGGTCAAGGTGGCGACGCTGCCGCTGAGCAGCGTAGCGTACTTGTTAGCCGCCGTCCCGGCAATGGGCTCGCCCCGGTGAGTCCAGGAAATGGAAAACGGCGCCGTGCCTCTGGCTACAGCGCAGGTCAAGAGTACTCTGTCTCCCATAGCGGTTCCCTCGGCGAAGGAAAAGGGCATGATGACCGGTGGTGCTGTGGACGAATGCTATTCAAACTCGCGCCATTTCAGAAATTAGTATTATTTTGCTGTAGTACTTACATTTGTTGCTTGCAACGACGTGTAAACAGACCGCGATGAAAAAAAAAGATGTCCGCTGGGAGGTCAAGCTCGCAGTGCAGCTCATGTCAGTACAGAAGTGTACAGCTTCGAAAAGTCGCACTTACTGCGAGCAGCCTTTCTCTCGTTGTTTGCGCGGCAGAGTGGAGTCGTCGAATGCGGTCTGTGGCTTGGTCGCGATGTTCCTTGTTCTTGATGAAATTTTACTCAACGGACGAGCTGCGCCACCTATGTAGTTCTTCCGGAAGTTTAGGAAGAAGTTGGGAAGTTTCCGAGATCCTCGGCCACGCACTTCCTCCTTGGTTCCGCGCGCACTTTTCAGCAGTCGCAAAAGCCGCGGCTCGTATAAGTTGTGGCGGTATAAACGAAACACAGCGAAGGCTGTGCGTTTATATGTATTATTCCGGAAGAGATTGGACTTAGTATTTATATAAATGATGAAAATATACCCTAACTGGGACTTCGTAGCCTTACACAGGCGAACGTTTTCTTTTGGAGAAAACCGATATGAGTTTCCTGTCAATCTTCGAGCCTCGAATGGCTGGATGATAATTTTCTCTGTTCAATGTCAGAAACTGTGTGATCTCGATGCTGTCCGATTGCAGGCGTACTGCTTTTCTTTTCTTATAATATCCGGTCTTGCTGGCGGCCACATTTTTACATGGAGGCGAAAATTCTTCAAGCCCGTGTACGTAGATTGACGTGCGCGTTAAAGAACTCTATATGGTGAAGAATTTTCAAAGCCCTCCTCTAAGGCGTCTCTTATAATCACATTGTAGCTTTGGGGCGTTAAATTCTAATAAGTAATATTATCTAATCTTGCTATTCCCACGGTGGCGGCACTCAGTAACTCGTTTCACAAGGCCAGAAACGTGCATTTTGTTTTCGGTAAGTACTTAGAAACTGAACACATTTTGCGAAAAACATTAACACAAATAAAAGTAGAGCGCACGTATTGTGATATGAGAATAGGAGATATAATGGGAGAACGCATAAACGTTAGCCATAAAAAGTATTTGGTTGGTGACGCTAGGCGTCGGAAATGGAATGAAAAGATAAAGGAGGAAAAGAGTGGTGATGGGGCTGTAGACTTATACTTAATGCTGCTTGAGGAGCTAGCGGAAATACAGGACTTTGGTGAATTTAGTCAGGTTAAATAGGAATGTGCAGACACGGAAAGAAAAAGGAACAGTAAAGCCAGTAAGAACTTCTTTATCCAGTATAGGTCTTTCTAATACATTGTACCCGACGTGCTAAACAAGCTATACTATTCTCAATGTCTCTCCTTCTCGATGCCCGATGCCCGTCTGCTTAGATTCAGGCTCGATGCCTGTCTCGATGCCCGTCTCTTAGATTCAGGCGCAGAGGAACACCAGGAGCTCCAAATTTTCGGAGCCCTCCACTACGACGTCCATCATAATACCGTGGTCTTGGGACGTTAAACCCCAACAATTATATAACACGTGGGCACTGCTCGCTTCTGTCAAAAATTGCTCTGATCCCCATATCGCAGTATATATTCGCTGTGGGTGACTATATATTTTTAAAAAGTTTAGTAAATCTGATAAGGCGTTGAAAAAAAAATGCTTGCGTCGTTTCAGGGAAAACTCTCACCGTTCGCCACGAGTGGTGCCGTGTAGCTCCCTTGTCTCCCTGCGTTGGAAGCGGTGCAAGTGTAGTTCCCGAGATCCTCGGCCCTGACTGCTTCGATGGACAGTGAGGCCACGTTCTCCGCGAGCATCTTCACTTGCCTCCGAGAGTCGCTCTTTACCGGCTCGTCTCCGTGCGTCCAGGCGAAGCGGAACGGACCGGCGTCGCTGGACACGACGCAGGTCACCATCTGCCTCTGACCGAGGGCAATGTTCTTGGAGAACGAGAATGGCATCACTGTCAGAGATCCTGAGCAGTGTGTACGAATCAGCCGGGGGGACGAGACACCCAGTAGCAAGGGTTACCAGATGGGGAAAAAAAAGTTTCATTTCCAATTGGATTATTGGACCGGAAGTCTTTCCAGTTTATGCTTCCGGTTTGATCATTCAGCTGTGGCACTATAGACATTTTAAAAAACGGCTCCCTTGGCGCCGCCATAGTCACTTCTGGACGGCGCAAATCGGCGTGAACCCCGAAAATGTATTCTGGAAGTTGCGACTTCAGCCTTTGTGCTCGAGCGCGCAGCCCAACATGGCGGCATTAATTTCCCTCCAGTGAAAAGGTGTATAACTCAGCTCAAAATGCACGAATTTCCAGCAGAAATATCGGCGAATTCTTGCCATAAACTGACAGAGGTCCTGTGGTCATTCATCTACTTCGAGCGGAAATGTCGAACTGGAGGCCGAAATGTCGAACTTGAAGGTATTCCAGCTGGAAAATTTCCGGTTCAATAATCCAGCTGAAAATCCTACTTTTTTTTTCCCATCTCAATAACTCCCTCACTTACCGGAATCGTTGGCTGCGCATAGCAGAATGTGAAGTGCGCATATGAGGAGTACCTTCTGAGCAGACATTCTCATTTAGGCAAAGAGATGTGTCCGAGCAACAACTTTCCTGCCGTCTTGACCGTTCGCTGCCTCTCCACGCAGTGAAAAGCAAAGCTTGACTGAGACGCCTTTTGAAGATTATACCGGAGGCTCTCTGGGTGACTCGGATGTGGTTGGACAACTAGCGCCGCCCAGAGTCGGCGACGCGAAGCTTCCTTCGGCGAGAGTGTGCTCGCGGCTTGGACGAAACGCCATACACTTCTGTTCGGTAGTTTATTCGCCGCAACGTTTAAGCTGATAGAACAAATGCACTGCCAGCGTGACAAGACCAAATGGTGTCCTTTAAATCTGCTGCGAAAATATGCACGCTGTATTTCTTGAAAATGTTTACACTACTGAGATTGACATGGCGTATAACGACCTGAAAAGGTACTGGTAGGGGCAGTGTATTTCTGAGAACCGAGCGACTTTGTCCTGCGTACAGGTCTTGAATGTGTACACCACGCTCCAGCGTTTCTGCGTTATATCGGAATTGAACTGTGGATGCTGCGGTGAAGAATTGAACCCGTGACAACAATTTACGTAGCACTTTCGTTGATGAAGGCGAACACGCGGTATTAATTCGTTTTACTTTTTTTTTCGGTGATGCTACTTTCTTATAAAAGTGCTTTTCAGTTCTCTTCGGTGGTCTGGACTAAGAAAGCTTTTTTTTTTTCGCATACTTCCTGCGTAACAAAGATTAACAAAGGCAGGCGTTGCCATTCTGAACTGTAGTGTAGTGTATCCGAAAACGTAGGACGGCACGGTACCGCGGTTTTTTTTACAAAGGGCTGGTGCCACTGGTAGGCAACTAAACAAAAAGAACGTATTAAGAATGTGTCAAATTTTGCGTGACTAGCGACTAGGAGAGGAATAACCTGTGTGAATTTCTTTCGGTGTGGGGGTGGGGGGAGAGGCCACATTTTATATTTCGGGAGGGGGGTAAGTAGGCACCTTCTCGAAATGGTCAATTTGTGCTCTGTATACCGCCGCGAAAAAAAATTCGGGCATGGAGGCACGGACCTGGTGTGCCACTCCCCATGGCTGCGCCACTGCTGCTGATGCTTGGTAGTGAAATGCTGGCTTGATGGTTTTGGCTTCCTCGAATAATATAGCAGCGCGATTAAACAGAGACACGAGGGAGCTGGGCTCTGCCGTTTAAGGCAGCAAATCACACACATCTCTGTTTGGCCACATTGACTTGCTTTTCTTATTGTTCTAGGCATTAAGCTGTGTGCTACAGCTCCGAAAACACGGAGTGAAAGCAAGGAACGAATTCTTAAATTCGAGTACGATTCCGCAGCGAATATTCTCCGTTAGCACCGTTTCAAACTGATTACCTAATAAAATAAGGCAGGATATCCGTCTTTTACGTGTGTGGGAGTGGGTTCGTGTTTGAATGCTGGTGGAACTAATTATCGTGGCGCTTGCATGAAAATTGCGCTGTCATATGCCAATTGCCGCAGTATTCAGCGTCATGTGTGCTAGTTGTTGAGTTTTCAAAACTTAAACCGATTAAGCGTTTGCGGGGTATTTCAGCGCTAACCTCTCCCGCAACACCAAGAAAACTCTGTGCACGCAGATTACGCTCCGCAGAAGAGCGACTGGCGAATGACCGCCGCGCCAATGACTGTGAGGCGTCACAGCAACGTGGTCGCGGTACTCCGTGTGGAACAACCCGGGCTATTTTCGAAACGTCGGGTCTATATAAGAGCGCCCTGCTCGTCATCTGTCCAGTGTCTCATGGTCACGCAGTGTTCAATGCAGGCCTACAACAAGGCTACAAATGCTCAAAACGAGTGCGGAATAAACAAACAGAGCGTGAAACAACATAAACTATATAAGTACTCCAGAGTTAGCCGGGGCAAGTTCACTTAATATCGGGAAAAACGCTTCTAAGACATCTGGCTAGTATCTGCTTTGTGTGCGAGAGGGCGCCACCGCATCGGCAGTTGCGCTAGTGCTGAGGTGTGGCAAGGGCCGAGGTAGTCGCTGAGGACAACCCATGCATGACCTCCGAGATGGCCAGCGCGCGGCGCGGTCACCATCTCGGAGGCCATTACCCGTGCCACGTACTTTCTCCGATTTTACGGTAGTGAAGGTGCTTTACGGTCAGGGTTTAGAAACACACCAGGAACCAAAAAAAAAAATATGAGCGCAGGATTTTTACGTTTTTACCTCGGTTGGATCGAGTTGTGAGATTATTTCTCAATTCACCTTTCCAACCAGACATACCTTAGCGAAAAGTTTTTATCTGCAAAGCATAGTTGAAAGCAATGCGTTTCCCTACCGTCCACGATGAGCCGGGCTGTGGCGCTGTCGCTTCCGAAGTCGTTGCGGACCGTGCACGTGTAGTTGCCCACGTCCTCTGCGCCCACCTTCTCGATCGTCATCACGGATATGTTGTCGACAACGACGCGCGAATACTTGGTCTCGCTGTTCACCATCGCCTTGCCGTCCTTCGTCCAGACGAACTGGAAAGGCTTGCGTCCGAACGCAGCGTTGCACGTGACCGTTACCTCCTCGCCCAAGTTGACGATTTCGGGAAATGCGAGAGGCTGTATCCGGGGTTTGTCTGTTTCAAAACGAAGCCAGCGTTCAGCTTCAATATTTGCCCATTACGGAATGGTTTCCAATAAAAAAAAAAATCCACATTACCTGAAGCGGCAGTCAGGGCGACATGGAGGAGGCAGAGGAGTGTGGTCAGATGCATAAGTGACGCTACAATGCCGGTGCGTGCCATTTATCCAAGAATACGAGGAACCAGCGCTAGGTGTTCTAGAAAAGATAGGGCGTCTTCTGCGCCGTTGACTGTTCTGCCAGACTACGCTGCTGGCGCTGCGCTTTTGTGCTGTCACAAACCACACCGCACTTATTGACAACTAGCGCCGCTTTGCGGACGTTGTAGTGACTAAGCGGAAAGAGCGCGAAAACTTGCATCTTGGATATTGTTGAAAGGGCTTCAGCAATTTAGCTCGAGGATTAAAAACGCCGCGGCTCGTTAAGCAATGCCATTTGGCTGGTCGTGGTAGTATGCTTTAGCGTTGCCTGCGCAGGCATCTCATAACTGGGAGTACCAAATGACCGTGCCTCGGTTGAAAGTGCCACGTGTACCACGACGTGTTGTAAGTGTGCTACTCCATCATTCCGCGCCACTAAAGACACTCAAACACCGCTTTGAACAGAGCGCATAGAGAGAGCGTTTCCCGAGAGATCAGATAGGTATGAGTAGCACTTAAACAACCACTTAAGGGTGAAGCCACGGGCAAATGCAGGTGTTTTTCAGAGGAAAAGTTCAGCGTTCGTCATGCGCGATACAGTAAAATGTGTCCGTGCGTTCACTAGCACAGGCCATTAACGAGAATTTGTAATGGTAGCATACACACTGCCAATTAGATGTCACATTTTTTTTCTGCAAAGCATTGTTGCGCTCAAACCTCGATAGAAAATGCGCAGAGGCAACCGCGCACAAAGTAATAAGTACACTGTGCTATAGAGTGCACCCTTTCTATCACGATGAGCTGATATTAGCATGACCAAATGTTCGGTCTGCGCAAGCGCGTTGACTGTGAAGGTGAACAACAGAAAGAAATCGTCAGAAAGCCCCTGACTGATAAATTGGACGAAACTTCGCTAGCAGACTCTTTTCCGTCATGCGTTCCTACATCTATTTAACTTTAAGATGCCGTTGCACTACAGAGGTGTTCTTCTTTCGCGTGTGCTGTACGTTGGTCGCATCGTAATCGCGTTTCTTTCGTTAGTGCTGACAAGGAGTCATCATAACATCTTAAGGCATGCAGTGATTATCACAGTTTACGAGACGGGCTCACCCTCCACGACGAGCGTCGCCGAGTAGTTGGCGCTGCCGACGCTGTTGCCGACAGTGCACGTGTAGTTTCCCAGGTCTTCCGCGGCGATCGCCTCGATCGTCAGCGCGCCGACGTTGTCGGCAAAGTTCTGCACGTGCCTGCGACCGTCACCCGCGACTCTACGCTCGCCGTGCTTCCATTCGAACCGGTAAGGTCCTGTACCGCTGGATACGACGCAGGTGACCGTGGTCTTCTGTCCCAGCACCACGTTCTTCGAGAACGAGAAAGGCATTATTTCTGGCGGACCTGCAGGAAAAAGTGAGCTTTCAGTACCGCCAACGTCGTCTTCGCGCGATGTGTGGACCTGGTAGCTTACCTTCGCGGCAGGAACAGAAGATGAAGAGGGCTTGAGCCACACATAGGAACAGTGCGACGAGTTGAGGGTTCATATTCGAAGGGCCGGCGCCTTTCTCGTTTGAAGAGAACCGCGCGAATGCCTGTTCGCGCGGGGAACAAACACAGCTGCCGCAGTGGCGAGGACTTCGTATGTCGTCGATGGACGTGTTGCGCCACTTAGCGTTGAGCCAGGGAGTTCAACGGTGCTGACCACGACCTCCGAGATTGGGGGAGCTCAATTTCGGAGGCGATGTTGTCACTGTTGTTCTCCGGAAATCGACGTTAAGGCTTGCGTTAGTATTCTGAGAAGCTCGTAGCCTTTTCATTGTGTGTTTTTGCGAAGCTTGCCCCCCCCCCCCCATTTTTTTGTTCACCTGTCGTTGTTCTATCGTAGTCACCCTCTTCGCTGTGGCTTGTCCACATGTCCCGGTATTTCTTGACAGGGTGCTTAATAAACGAGGACCACTCTACGACGTACATTGGGGAATTCCCGAAGGTTGCGTCACAGAAAATTGCTCTGGAAATATTTTGGTTTCAGCGTATATAACGCAGTTCTAATAACAACAATACTAGTTGAGGTTTCACGCCCCAAAACCGCAATATGATTGTGAGTGACGCCGTAAAGGAGGCCTCTAGAAATTTTGACCGCTTGTGGTTCCGTTCTGTAACGTGTGCGTAAATGGCATTTTACCTTCATTGAATTGTGGTGGCAAAAGTGACTGGTATGTGTGACTACCTGCTTCTGCAAATTAAGTTCCGATCCAATGGTGGACCTTCCGTAAGCAGTGATTGCAAAGTAGCGCATCATCCGAAAGAAAAATAGTAAAGATAAATACTAATATCGCTGTGACGGCTAGTAGCGTGTTCCTCCATGAGACAAATAACTTAGGTGTGTAGCGGTTGTGCGATTAACACCTTGTTGCATTTTTGTCGTTTTGGAAATTTGCATCGTACCTATAACTTCATTAACCGTTTAATGAGAACTAATTGTGTCTATAGTATTGTGTCCAAAAAAGAACACGACCCCTTAAACTTACGCTTTTCTTCATACAATCATCGCTTGTACTTGGCGCTTATTTTTGGCAATCGCAGTTGAGCGCCAATTTGCAGGTTCAATTCTCGACTGCAGTAGTGACTGTCTTTCCAAGCTATACGATATAAAAAGTGATGCGGTGTCGAACCTTCTAGATGACGTTACCACTAATTATTGGGCCAACATTCTGAGGGCAATGTCCTTACTTTTCGGAGGCTTTCAGAAAACACGGATCGCAAATCACCACAGCCAGCTAATTACACCAAAATGCCTATCCTGGAATACACAATGAATTTTTATTGATTAGGCACCTCTGGAACACATCGAAGCAAGCAAACAAATAATAAAAAACAAGAAATTTGCATTGTGTAAGGTCTCGAAATTGAAATATTTGCGAAAGAAAAACTTGGCGTACATGTCTTAATTCCCGAGTGCTCGGATAGTAAAATGCAGCGCGACTCAGTGACTCGCATATGCCGCAAGACGAAACGCCTGGAAATGCATTTAACTCATCGTTCTCGTTCAGCTTAGGTCTGTCGATTTTCAATTTTTTCTCTTACTTTCGTTTTGCTTTCTTGTCAGACATATGCAATGTAAAGATGTTCACTGCATCTGTCCACTCTAAAGATGTGATGCCTTAGTCAAGCGTTAAACTCTTTTAGTCGCACAGTCATAGCTTCCATCAAGATTAATTGTGTTGATGGGAAAATTATTATTACTACCATGCACTATGCCTGCCTTCTCACCTTCAACGAGCAGCGTCGCCGCAGCGGAGTCAGTTCCGAAGTCGTTGGTGACGGTACAGGTGTAGTTCCCGACATCCTCCGCGGTCACTCGGCGGATGGTCAGGGTGACGAAGTTGTCCAGCACAGTCTTTGCAAACTTCCGATCGCCGTTGGACACAGGTCTGCCGTCCTGAGTCCAAACGATGCTCAAGGGCTTGCTTCCTCGCGTGACCACGCACGCCACACTCGCCTCTTCGCCCAGATTGACGTTCTGCGGAAAGCTGAACGGCTGAACGTGCGGCTGATCTGGGACAGTAACGGCGGTGCCCAGAGTGGGAGAGAAAAATACCACGGTGTAAAGCAGTCCTACACTGCAACTGCACTCGTGTGATACAAGGAAGCTAAGAGTTTGCACCTTTTGGTGCTTACTATCTTGACGTAGCAATAAGCGCTGTTTGGCTTTCCCGCGCTTCTTTTCTAAAAAAATTCTGCTTTCTCCATACTTGCTTATCAAGAATGCCAAGTCACTCCGATAACGACACCGTTCCTAATCTTGAAATACCGGGCACATTACGTTAATGATACGGAAAGGCACTCAAGGCAGATAACGATGATTGTTTGGTGACAAAGGTGCGCCATGAAGGGTGTAAACTGATTTAAAGAAACGCAGAGATAAATTATACCTGATGAAGCCGCGAATCCAGTGATGGTGGCAACGGAGATAATCGCGTAGATCAAGATCATCGTTTGCGTGCGCATCGTGTGTCCTTAGCAGTGCAGCGAGACTCTTCGGACCGCTTCGGTGCAGGGAGGTTGACTTCGTGAGGCGATTTTCTCGCTGGCTCGGCGTTCCCTTGGGTGTATCACGCCGCGCTTGAAGTCTTTCAGTAAACTAGCGCCACGTCGCGGAGCGATTGTGAACTGCGTGTTGCGCGGCATAGTTGACTTTTGCCCGCGAGGTGGTGTGAAAGTGCTTATATTACGAAGCCATTGGTTGCTGCTATTTACCAACTGTGGTGTCCAAACGACGATTTCTCGTAGTGGTCGAACAGCAAATATAGAAAGGGAAAATTTTGTTTTGTTGGGGATACAGAACTTGGGCACATTTGTGTCCTGATCTAACAAAGCCGTTAGCTGGCATCTAAGCCATGGTGGTGGGCGTAGCGTGCGACTAAATATGATTTCATTTAATTAAGGCAATGACTCATTCAGCGGTAATTAATGTGGAAACGGCGGTATTAGCATGTGTTGTTATTTATGTGAAAAGCCACTTAGCTTTTTCTTTTGCCGATAGAGGTGTTTTTGTATATCTTCGAGGTAGTTTTGCTTCAATGCGTCTTTGTAGTCAACTAAAAAACCTGTTTAGATTGATGAGATATTTTTCTATTGTTATATGCCAATATTAGTATCTTGCACACTTGTGGATTAAAAATATGCTAATGTAACGTCGTGCATGATGCTGCGGAAACAGGAATTAACACGACGAAATGAAGCGACAGCACCCATAACGGAACCTGTCAAACATCACTAAAAATCAGAGTTTGAAAATACACAAAAGAAAACAGAACGCATTACAGTGTTGGTGACCGAAGCATATAAGGGCAAAGAAAGTGCCTGCGTGATTTGATCAAGATTTTCTCGGTCGGCAATGGGCACTCGAAGACGGTTCAAAGTTTCAAAATTATCTCAAGTTTCAAATCCTCGTAGTGCAAAGAACTATAGACAATGGCTTACTGATAGGAAACGTGGTCGTTTCATCGGATGAGCTGGCAGAAGGATTACCAAATTGTGTGCGTGGTATCTTTTGTATGATACATGGGGTCGCTGATGCGTCTGTGATGCATCACTTCTTGCGATTACACTCTTACACCAGATTATGGGTATAGTGCACCATGATGGAGGCTTAAATCAATGGTTGTAGTGTCAATATTTTCAAATGATTTGTTGCGCCCAGGCTTGTAGCCAAAAAAAAAAAAATGCACTATCCCCCTCCCCCTTCCCACACACACTCACCCCGCCCTCCGAAATCCGTACAGAGAGGGTGTTTTACCGTGGAACAATAATGAAACTAAGTGTTTTACAAGGTTCTCAGCATATAATCTGCCCCCTCCTAAAAAAAATTCTGGCTACAGATTTGCTAGTGCCATTTTTTGTATAAGGAAAAAAATACCTAATGTACACACTTCTGAATTACCTGTGGTATATGTACGTGGGAATTCTCTATTCAGGCCGCAACAAATGACGACTACTTGCTCTTTTGCATCGCTTTGAAATGTTGCAGAGTGTGTAGACTATTTTCCGTAAGCGATATGGGCGGCGCCTCTCTGGGGTGTTAAATTAGTGTTTTCGTATTTTATATACCGGAATGGGGAAGATAAGGTATTTAAATGTCGAATGCAGCAACCCAAACGATTTCATGCGTGTATGTCAACCGTAAGACTCCTCGTTTACTCGATAAAGATATAAAATGGCAAAGCTAACTACGTAGTATGGTGGCAACCATCTGTAAAGTAAAGTGACTGCCCTGATTCAAAAAAAAAACAAAAAACTCAAAGGTGCCTGAGCGACAGTAAGAAAGCGTCCGTTGCATCCGCTGCCTTGGAACGACAAGAGGCGCCGTAAAGGTGTCCCTTCCGGCGCTGTTGGACGTGACGCACGTGTAGTTTCCGAGGTCCCCAGCGGACAGCTCCTCGGTGTACATCGTGGGCACTCTATCGGTCAGTTCGCTCGCGTAGCGTGACGGGCCGTGTTCGATATACGGGGCGGCCGTTGTGACGTCACCAGAAGTCGACGGCAGGCGTGCCGCTGTGCGTGAAGCAGGTTGCGATGGTCTTGTGTCCCAGGGTGACATTCTTGAGGTGCGAGTGTGACATGGTGATCGGCGTCTCGTGGGTGACTGAATGAATAAGGCGTGCAGCGGCTGACTTGGTAAATATTTTAGACAAGCAAGAGAAGAGCTTTCACTGGCTGTGCTACGTTGACAGCAGTGACATTACCTGCGCGGCTGGCGCTAAGGAGAACGATCAGTGACATCACGAACCAATGCAGAACGAATGCGCTGTAAATGGTGTGAACTGCGCTGATACTGATCGCAAGTGTGACTTGTTTCCGGCCACTCCAGAAGCTCGCTATTCGTGCATAGGCATTGTGCGATGCGTCACACTGAAGGCCAAACCTCATAAGCGCGAAAATGCACGCGACAGCGACAAGCGACGCGACGTAGATCGGCTTCGCGCGATCAGTCGCTAGCGCAGGCAAACCTCATTCACGCGACGGCTTCGGCGAGCGAATTCCACTGTTGGTGGCATGAGGCCGTCTACTCGCACCAAGAAAACCGCGTAGCGAGCGGTAAGCAATTTAAAAATAAGATATATTGTTGTGTAATGGAACGGAAAGTGTTTATGAATGCCTTTCGGCACTTTTTTATATGCACATGCGTAATAAACATTGCGTTATTTCTTGTTGCGCATACGTGACTCGGGCAGGGTCACGTGCACCTATGTAGTCTTTGTCTTTTCCGGTTTTTCGGTATTGGCTGCTTGAGCCCAGCACTTCCGGGCGATGAGCGACGGTTTCCAAATCTGGAGAACCGAGCGATCGCGCGAAAACGAGCACGCGACACGTCGCGCGAACGCCCTGTTTCGTCGCTCATAGCATCGCTCGTCGCTGTCGCGTGAATTTTCGCGCTTATGAGGTTTGGCCCTGACTCATTGCATCGAGCGTCGTGATTTGTGGCACGAACTGCAGAGCGTGCGTGGAAGGAGGCTCTTACGGTGCGACGCAGTGCCAGGGAAGCCCGACTACGCCGCGGAAAAAAGGTGCCTCGTGCGATGACTGGACACGAAGCGCCACACGGCGACAGTGCGAGAAGCCGCGACGCGTCTAGTGGATTCGAAAAGTGAAGCGGCAGTGGCTATGCAGGAGTCGTCATGAGGCGAAACCAAGAATTAGGTTATACGCTGGATGCCCTCAAAACTTGGAAGCATTGCAGACTGCCGAGAAAGTTTTATTTTCTTTGTCTGTTGTCTCGTACTGTTCAGTTTAAAACGCGATATCTGCGATGTGTGTTGCATTCCTTACCGCCCCTCCCCTTCACGCACACACTCGTGTTAAGTTTGAGTCCTACTTTCTGCATATGATTCCAACTCATCAAGTTAAAACTTAGAAAATGTGCGATTCAGCTTATAGAGCCCGCATGTATACGAACCTTTTTTTACAGCAAGAGCTGTTATGACACCGCAACAAAAACGACCTAGTTGTTCGCCGCCACTGCCGGTGTCTATAACCGCTGTCGTGCGAAATAAACAAGAAAACGGCATCATAAAAATTATGTTTGATGAAAAGGGGGTTGAACAGGGGTTCTCTCCGTGGCAGTCCAGTGATCTACGACTGAGCCAAGCCGCTTTTTTTCTTTTCTTTATCCAAAGAGCCACGCTGATGCTTGAAAATCCTCACCACAAAGAGCCTATACAAGCGTCATGTCGCGAAGTAACCTCGTTAACGTGCGTATTATACCGTGGTAGAAGAACAAAAAAGCAACTACGCGTCACAGAATGCGCATTGTGTAACCAGGTGTCGCACGATATGAATTGCGTACTTTGGGAGCCGCTGAATGCATGAAATTCATTATGAAGCGCCTAACTACAATGCTTCGTCGTCATCAGCCACCGAATCAATTAGTAGAGAAGTGGGTACCTTGCAAGCGAACCTGTAGCAGTAGCCCCAAAGGTTTTTATAACTGGTTCTTGAAGTGCCACTCTTCCAGCTTTCGCTGTGACTGTGCTGTGCTTCCCGCGCAGGCCTTAAGTTCCTATTTTTATTTTTTTTACTTCTCGCATTTATTGTACAGACATTTACACAAAAGAGTACATAAGAATGAACTACACGTAAAGACGATCCCACGTTACCGCTGTGCCGGACGAGCTCTTTCTTCCTTGTAACATTCGCTCGGAGGATTTCAAGCTGGACGGTTGTGCCCTCGCGATCTCCGACTTCAGCGTAGCTCCCGCCGACTGGTTCGCCCTCCGCGGTCTCCTGATGCCGTGCAGCTCTCGCATTGTGGCACCCCGCCCTTGGACTGCTTCGACCGGATCCCCACTTTCCTATCTCCTTCTTTTTTCCTCTCGTTGGCTGGCGGCTTCTTATCCGTCTATTTTCCTTCTATTCTTTTTATCCCTCCTTCCTTCTCCCTATATCTTTTATTCCCCATATCCCATTCCTCTGCTGACCTGTTGAGGTGTCCTCGTAAGGAGAGACAGTTACGGGTCGGCACCTTTCTTTTCTTTTCTTCTGATATAACCACAATCTCTCTCTCCTTGTAAATAACACTTTGCCACACAAGCACTGATGCTGCAGGGATGTAGTCGTTGCAGGGGCTGGTGTTAATGCTCGCGAGAGTCTGTATACCACTTCTAGTTCTATACCTGCTGGAAATAACAGCAAATTCTTCAAGTGTATGTATGTGTGTGTGTATGTATGTATGTATGTATGTATGTATGTATGTATGTATGTATGTATGTATGTATGTATGTATGTATGTATGTATGTATGTATGTATGTATGTATGTATGTATGTATGTATGTATGTATGTATGTACGTATGTATGTGTGTGTGTGTGTGATTGATTGATTGATATGTGGGGTTTAACGTCCCAAAACCACTATATGATTATGAGAGACGCCGTAGTGGAGGGCTCCGGAAATTTAGACCACCTGGGGTTCTTTAACGTGCACCCAAATCTGAGCACACGGGCCTACAACATTTCCGCCTCCATCGGAAATGCAGCCGCCGCAGCCGGGATTCGAACCCGCGCCCTGCGGGTCAGCAGCCGAGTACCTTAGCCACTAGACCACCGCGGCGGGG
Organism: Rhipicephalus microplus; assembly: GCF_043290135.1. Lineage (NCBI taxonomy): Eukaryota > Metazoa > Arthropoda > Arachnida > Ixodida > Ixodidae > Rhipicephalus > Rhipicephalus microplus. Next base: position 97,175,094 of record NC_134708.1, read on the forward strand.
CGTGTGTGTGTGTGTGTGCGTGTGTGCGTGCGTGTGCGTGCGTGTGTGTGTCTGTGTGTGTGTGTGTGTGTGTGTGTGTGTGTGCGTGCGTGTGCGTGCGTGTGTGTGTGTCTGTGTGTGTGTGTGTGTGTGTGTGTGCGTGTGTGTGTGTTTGCAGGGCTTGCTTGCTACACTTTTTAATGGTGATAGTCTTTCTTGAAAACCTTCGCAAAAATTTTGGTCTGTCTGTCTGTACATTTGTCCGTTTGTCCACTCTTAACGGCACCGGGTATTTGAAATGGCCGACGCCATCCGCAGCGCCCACCAATGTTGCTGAAGCTTCAGCGTTCATATTTGTGCAATTGTCAATTAAAAGCAATTATTGCGCATATCTGTGGCGCCATAACACGTATACATTCTGCATGTGCGTCTCTTACTAGAACAGGCATAGATAAGTAATTTTCAGGACCATAGCGCTTATCACGCTGCGATGACCATGCAACGCTTGTACGGAAAGGCGAGTGTTTCCAACGCTTTGCTAAGACGAGACGGCGGTGGCACCTACCCGTCGCCTTGCGTTCTACACCTTATCACCTCTGAGACGGGCGCGCACACCCGTCTGAGAGCCACGCGCTTTGTTTTCCAAAAAAAAAAAAAAAAACTGCCAGATGGCGCTCATGTCTCACGTGTGACGTGACTTGATGCGTTCGTTTGCCTCCGCTGCACGCTCGAGGCACTCTAACGCAGAGCCTGCAGATGACCATTCACCGATTTCTTTTGCACAGAACATCAAATAAATGTTTTGTTCACTCTCTACACACGCAAGACTGTCGTCTTTCGACGACGTTTGCAGATTAACATGCAGATGCGGGACCAATTTTTATACTGTTTAAACGTAGTTATGTCACAAAGGGGTTTCGGTTGGTATACCTTTTGAACGGCTTGAAGAACGCATCACTCTGCGTGGTGAGATTGCGTAAACTTTGTAGCGAATGTCGTCATCATGGCTACATAGAAACTCGTAAAAAATTTAAAAAACTTTATTTTGATAGTTGACTCTGCATACGAAGCGGTAAGAGCAAGAAAATGCTAGCACTGAAGAGAAAGAAAGAAACCTGTTGTGATGCGGTTTCCTGTTCTCTGTGTGCGATCGTAGATTAATCTGCAGAATCACTCTGGCAGCAATGGTTAAGCGTTTCCAGGGGCACGTTCAAGCGGTGGCTTACCCTCTACGTGAAGTGCAGCGGTGTGGATTCCGGTTCCTGCCGGGTTGGAGACGACGCACGTGTAATTCCCCAGGTCCTCGGCTGTCACGCTGTCGATCGTCATCACGGATATGTCGTCCGTAACCACCTTGACCGTCGCTCTTCCTCGGCTATCGAGCGGCTTTCCGTCGTGAAGCCACGAGAATCGGAAGGGGCCCTGACCGCTGGATACGGCGCAGGTGACCGACGACTTTCTCCCCATCACGGCATTTCTCGAAAAGGAGAATGGCATTACCTCAGGAACACCTACGAACCGGAAACAGTTGCGTCATTTCTTCTGTTATGGTAGAGCGCGTCTTAGCGTACGGTACCCTGATTTGTCAAAGGTGTACCAGGCCTGCCGTGTTTAACTGGATGCAACAAGCACGTCACCCCATTTATACGTATTCTGCTATCTTTCTCTTGGGCAACTGGCAATTGATGTCAAGTCTGTGAGCGAAAGTTGATGACTGATCTCCAAGGCGGCGTAAGAGCGGACAACATTCGAAGAACGAAACATGGCCCATCCTTGTAGGCAGTTCCTTCTTTCGTACTTTCTCCCCTTATGCGCTGCCGTGTGACGATGGGCAGCTAGAGTAGGCTAAAGTATGGCTATCATTGCTCAACGAAATATACTTTCGCCGAAATTGTCCCATGTTGTGCACATCTGCAAAATGCATGTTAAATGCGGCTGATTAAGAATGCTAAATTAGTATAAGTAAATATAGCATGGTTTTGTTGCACTGTGGCTAATGCTAGCCATCTGTATAGGTTGAAAGGAGGGTGCAAAGAGAAAATTGAAACCTCGTCGAAAATTTTCAAATTTTCATTTGATGTGTACACGTTCATAAAACACACGCACGAACATATATAAAGCGTGGCTCACGCCCCACTCCCCCTCCATTCCGTGGACATCTACCTCTGGCTACACTCCTAATGCTGGATGGCTAGTCTAGGCTATCTATCTACTCCTCTAATGCCAGCATTGTCGCCGTAAGGGTGACAGTGCTACCGTTGTCAATCCGCTGATTCTCTTTAATATACATACGCATATATAATAGGCTGACCCGCTTCCATTTTATATATTTTCTTTACCTTGAACGACCGTCGGTGGGATGTCACTATTCGAGTGGATGAGTATGAGAAAAACGTTAAGACCGGGGGAGTTGAGCCAGTTCTTCGACAGGCTTGCTACTTTGTGCTGGGGAAGGGCTTAAGGGAAATAAAAGATGACAGTGATTTTATCGTTAAACATAGCAGCCGCTTACCGTTATTCTGAGGAGTGGTTAGATGAAGAAAATTCAGTAGCGAAGTTGCGGTCAGAAGGAGCCAGGGGTGCATGTTGAATGGCGCAGAAGCGAACTGTGTGCCCGTGATTTCCGCAGAACTATCGAAGGGAAAACTGTGGAGATCAGTGGACAACTAGCGCCGCGTGGTGGCTTTAGTTGGAACGGCTCGTCGCGGCTGCCTAGAATCGCGGCGAACACAGGTACCGAGAGTCTTGTGTGTTTGCGCCCTACGCCGCTGGTAATGTACGAAAAAAAAAAAGGTAAACTCGTTTTTCTTATCTTTTTGTTAGCCGGACGCTGAAACACAATGCTAAAAAAGTTCCAGTGGCGAAATGCCCTTTGAAATTTCTATGCAAGTTGGTTAATCTGGGAAGCTTCAATTGTTAGCCAATGGCGTCCTATGACGTACACCTATTAAATTTTGTGTTAAAACGGGAGGGCCAATATGCTGTCCTGACGTCACGAGTTTCGCTATATTTTAACCCACTTGGGTCATCGTAGCACAAGAAAAATTCAAGATTTGCTTCGTCTTGGTCCCAGACGGATGCAGTGCTTGTGCATTAGCGTGTCTGTGTCTGTCTGCGTGTGTGTGTGTGCGTGCGTGCGTGTGTGTACACCTGTGTGTGTGAGTGTCTGTGTGTGTGTTTGTGTGTGTGCCTGTGTGTGTGTGCGTGTAAGTGTGTGCGTGCGTGCGTGTGTGCGTGTGTGTATGTGTGG